>NC_066576.1:3101679-3259179 GCF_024679095.1 Eriocheir sinensis | reverse complement strand
TTAAAATCATGAATAATTCTTGCACAAACCACCTCCTCCTCCAGTCCATTCCACAGCTCAATGCTTCTGTTTGGGAAGCTAAACTTTTTCACATCTCGCCTACACGTGGTCGCCCTCAACTTCTTTCCATGTCCTCTCGTTTCTCTCTCGCTCCACACACACATGAAGGTCCTCTCTGTCCAGATTCTCCACCCTGCTCTCCACCCTGTACATCACTATCAGGTCTCCTCTCTGAAATAACACAGGCTTGTATTTTAATCAATAACATTAACCAAAAGCAGTGTTACCAGATAAGAGTGTTTCACAGAAGGTTTCGATCTGGCATCCCTGCAAGGAAGGAAAACATGGCTAGACAGGAATATGGCTGATAGCCTGTCTAACCTTATAAGGGAAAATAAGGACTGTCCTGGTGGGTGACAACCCAGGTCCTTCTCACAGTTTCTTAACCTTTTTCTTCACAACAATCCCCTCACCCTCTTTCTCCTCTCTCATTGTTTTCACTTTCACTTTCTCTTTCTTGGCATCTCAGGTGTTTAGAGGCTGCTGAGTAGGCAGTGTTTGGTGTCCCCACTCTTCTCTCTCTATTTGCTTTGTCTCTTTGAATAATAAAAATAGTAATAGGGTAGGCGGTGGCTGAGTGGTAGCGTGCAGAGCCCACATTCACCGCGTGATGGACGACGCGAGTTCGAATCCCCACGCTACCACCTCGGATATTTCAGTCACCGCCGAGTGGCTTAAAACTACCCACATGCTGTCCTGTGCTGAAGGCTCTAGAGGAAACCGTCCAAGTGAATCAAGAACGAGTTCCGGGGGGCAGCATGGGCCAAGAGAAGATGGCGCCACCATAAACACTTGCCTGCGCCATGACAGGCTGGGGCCGAACACCATCCAGGCCCCTCAAGCAAGCCTACCGGCGCAATAGGTGTAGACATAAAAAAAAAAGATAATAATAATAATAATAAAAAGAAGAATCCTCCCCATTTCCCCCACACAACACACTGAAGGACCAGCCCCTCACCAGTCTGGTCAGGGTGTTGCATCTGAGGTGAATCTGCTCAATGCATGAACCCTCCTCTGTCAGCTCCAGGGGAAGAGATCGGAGGTGGCGATAGTTCCAGTGGAGGCGGGTCTGTGTCCTTATTTCTCTCACTAAACTCTGTGTCTGGAAAGTATTTGAAGTTTTGGTAGGTATGTCTGTCTGAAACCTCTGTATGAGAACAAGGCTAATTCATGAATAAGAAAATATAAAAAAATGCCTATACTAAGACAAAAATACTTAACCCGGTAGCAGCGACGAGCTAAATTTGTGGCTTAACTGTGTAGCAGCGACGGGCCAAATTTGTGCCATGGTATAAACACCCAAAAATAGATGATACATAAACTGATCACAAATGGTTTGATATATATTATGAAATGGTTTGTGTGAGTGATGATTTTTTCTCATTTTTCTTGCTAAGAGGGACCATTAAGAAACATGTTCCCCGCTGCTACCGGGTTAAGAACTAAGTTGTATTATATTCCTATGTTCCAGTTAAAAATAAAATACATACACCAACACAAAAGCATCTATATAAGAACATGTGATTAAATACCAAACTTGATTATCCTTTAACTTCTTCCTGTCATCATTGATTAGGGACTCATAGAAAGCCACTCATTGATTGGGGACTCACAACATGGCTTCCGAAACAAAAGATCCTGCCTATCAAACCTATTAACCTTTTATAACGACCTCTTCACTGTTTATGACGTAACCAAATCACTGGACGTAGTCTATCTTGATTTCCAGAAAGCGTTTGATAAAGTCCCGCATCATAAATTACTTTACAAATTAAAGCAAATAGGTATTGACGGTCAAGTAAACCAATGGATCGCGAATTGGTTGAGCAACAGACAACAAAGAGTAGTGATCGACGGATTTAACTCAGAGTGGGCGCCTGTCACTAGTGGCGTCCCTCAGGGCTCGGTCCTTGGCCCAGTGCTCTTCATTATTTACATCAACGACGTGGATGTTGGACTCAATAACCGCATTAGTAAATTTGCAGACGACACAAAGATTGGCAACTCGGTTCTCACTGACGAAGACAGGCAAAGCCTCCAAGAGGATTTGCACAAAATTTCAGCTTGGTCGGATAGATGGGAATGCCCTTTAACGTAAACAAGTGCCAGGTCCTTCAAGTTGGAACGAGGAATAAGAAGTTCGAATACGAAATGCGCGGCGTTAAACTCAAAAGCGTTCAATGCGTCAAAGACTTGGGGGTCAAAATCGCGTCAAACCTCAAATTCTCACAGCAATGCATCGATGCAGCAAATAAAGCGAACAGAATGTTGGGCTTCATTGTATTCAAGAATAAAGATGTAATACTCCCGCTCTACAACAGTTTAGTCAGACCCCACTTGGAATATGCGGTACAGTTTTGGTCTCCCCACCATGCAAAGGATATTGCTAAATTAGAAGGTGTTCAGCGTCGGGCAACGAAAATGATCCCTTCCTTGCGCAACAAATCCTACGAAGAAAGGCTTTCTACCCTTAACATGTTCTCTCTTGAGAAACGTCGCCTCCGAGGAAAACTGATCGAATGTTTTAAAATACTTAATGGTTTCACGAATGTAGACAGATCAACATTGTTTATGATCGATGACACTTTGCGCACGAGGAACAATGGCGTAAAACTCAGATGTAGACAAGTAAATTCAGACTGCACCAAATTTTTCTTCACCAACGTTGTAGTGCGAGAATGGAATAAGCTTCCACCGTCAGTGGTCCAGTGTAACACGATTGACTCCTTCAAAAATAAGCTCGACCGTCACTTCCTTCAACTTAATATCAACTAGAGTAGAAATGCAACGTTTTGGAGTCTTCTGATTAATGTAAAATCACTTAGGTTTAAGGACAGACCACCAAGTCTGGACCATGTGGTCTGTGTGGTCTGATTTTCTATGTAAATCTATGTAAATCATTTTGCAAAAGGGATTTTATTTTTTGCCGCTTTATTTCCTTCTTATTAATTTTATTCATTGTAATCTTCCCTTTACTGTCCATATCCCTTACACACAATTTAACCAGCATCTTCACTCTTTCATCCCTCACGCTGGTAATCTCTGGAACGATCTTCCTTCATCTCTATTTCCTCCTGCCTACGACTTGAACTCTTTCAAGAGGAAGGTATCAGGACACCTCTTCTCATGTAACTGAATGCTCTTTCGGCCACCTCTTCGGATTCTTTACAGGAGCAGCGAGTAGCGGGCTTTTTTATTGTTATTTCCTTTTTTTTTGTGCCCTTGTGCTGTCTCCTTTACTGTAAAACAAACAAACCCATCCTCACCTGCTGATCAGGATGAGAGGAGTTAGCGATAGTCGGTTCCTCCGCCTCCATAATTATCTGAAAATGAACAAAATTATACATCATTACACAATCTGATAAAGTGGCAATGTATCAAAGAAGATAGGAAATTAAAATTAACCCGGTAGCAGCAGGGATCATGTTTCTTAATGGTCCCCCCAAGCAAGAAAAATGAGAAATAATCCCCCCTCACACATACCATTTCATAATATACATCAAAGCTTTTGTGATCAGATTATGTATCATCTATTTTGGGGGGTTAAATCATGGCACAAATTTGCCCCGTCGCTGCTACCGGGTTAATATGGTCTTGTTAAACTAAGACGATAATGTAACTAAGAAAAAAACAGTAAAATCAATAGTGACATTCAGTAAGATCCAAATCATTATAAGAGCAATATGAGAGAATAGTGATATTCATCTCCTCAAAGTATAATAAAATAGGTATGAAATAGTTTACAGCCATTTAGGTAGATTCAAATTACAGGTAACTCGATTTACGCGAGTTTGGTTTACGCGTTTTTTAAATAACGCGGGGTCTAAGATCTAAATAAGTGTTTAATTTCGACGTTTTTTTCACTTATACGCAATATTTTATGGAGTGGCCACCAGATGTCTCACGCAACTGGACTCACATGGCGCCGCAGCCACACAGCTGAGCTCAGTCCTTCCTGCGTGCCACTTAAACAACAATACAGTACCCACGCTGCCACGCTACTCAACAACAACAACACCCTCGCTGCTGTACTACCACGAGGGGAGGGGCAGCCAGAGGAGGAACCACGAGAGGGAGAGGAATCAGAGTGATACAGTAGGCAATAAAGGTACAAACCTACCTCTTGTTTGATTTACATTGTTTTTGATTTACGCGACCTCTTCAAGGACGCAATACTCGCGTAAATCGAGTTACCTGTATAATAGAATTAGTATGAGGTAATTGTGACATTCATTTCAAATTATTGTAAGATCAGTATGAAATAAAGGGAAATTAAGCCACCACATTATTTCAAAACCAGTATGAGATAAGTTTCAGCTAGATTCTGATTACCATAGAAAAGCAATGCAGATAGAGTTGAATACATGAGATTACATAATCATTCAGTATAAATTGACACTGGAAGAATATATAGTTTGGACCTGCATGTCTGACCTTTACATGGCATCAACCTTTTAAATGCAAATATAATAATATAAGTATAATAGTAATAGAAATAATAATAATAATAATAATAATAATAATAATAATAATAATAATAATAATAATAATAATGTTGAAGAAGGCCGGGGTAGCCACCTCTTGCGAATTATGGAATGTTTTTGGTAAAGATTTGTTTTAGTGCCGTGCCAGTATTTCATTACCTACCTTATGAAACATCACTAGCTCTTCATATATCTTTTCTACATACGTTCAACAATCATGAAAATACTTTAAAAATCCAATTCAAGGACTATTTATTGTTGAAAATAGGGGATAATATTCATAAAAGCGTATAGCCTCCTCTGGCGGCGGCCGTGGCGACGGTGCAGCTGCCGCAGCCGTAAAATAGTTCACAGAGGGTTTAGGGTGGGGGAGCATATTTAAACTACCCCAACCAAACTTTACAAACTGCTAACAGGAGGGGTGGTGGGGTGGGGGCGGCTTCGCCCGCCTCGACCCCCTTTCTAACCAGGGGGGGGGCACAGCCCCCCCTGGCCCCCCCCACCATATATATGCAACAATTTCTGCGAGGAGGTATTTTTTGCAACACTGGCTGCACCGCCGCCGCGGCCGCCCCCAGAGGAGGCTACACTTTCGTGAATATTATCCCCTGTTTTTAACAATAAATAGTCCTTGAATTGGATTTTGAAAGCGTTCCCACGATTGTTGAGTGTTTGCAGAAAAGATACATGAAGAGCTAGTGATGTTTCATAAGGTAGGTAATGAAATACTGGCACGGCACTAAAACGAATCTTAACCGTTTTTTACTCGTCAATGTCACAAAATTAATAGGCTACCCTTTCCTCAGCAGTCCCCACTATTTTCTCTCTTCCTTCCCTCTCCCCTCCCACAACACTTCTCTCCCTTCCCTCTCCCCTCCCACAACACTTCTCTCCCTTCCCTCTCCCCTCCCACAACACTTCTCTCCCTTCCCTCTCCCCTCCCACAACACTTCTCTCCCTTCCCTCTCCCCTCCCACAACACTTCTCTCCCTTCCCTCTCCCCTCCCACAACACTTCTCTCCCTTCCCTCTCCCCTCCCACAACACTTCTCTCCCTTCCCTCTCCCCTCCCACAACACTTCTCTCCCTTCCCTCTCCCCTCCCACAACACTTCTCTCCCTTCCCTCTCCCCTCCCACAACACTTCTCTCCCTTTCCCCTTCATGTCTGCCTTCCCCTTCTCCATTCTCCTCTCTCTCTCTCTCTCTCTCCTACCACTTCTTCCCCCCTTACCCTTCTTTCCCTGAGCCCCCTCAATAACAACTGCAAGGGGTTAGTTTAGGCCCTGGCATGATTAAAAAAAACCTGACAGCTGTTTATGGGGAGTTTACGTGGTGCTTCAGATGCTGTAGACTGAGGTGATGCTTCTTTTTCGGTGTATTAGAAGCAATTGTTGGCTAGATTAACCGTTTTAGGTGCCTTGGTGGGCGGGAGGTGCCGTGGGCTATCCAGTCCGGCCAGTCCAGTAGTAAGCGTGGGCTTGTCTTTGTAACGGCTCCCACTTATGACTTATTCTTGATTGTTGATTGGCGTTGTTGATTGGCTGGCTCCCTTTGATAACTTGTACATTAGACTTTCTCCTGGCTCTCTCCACATCAACTTGATCTTGATCTTGATGTCACAGCTCACAGGTGCCTTGGGATCAGTGTTGCCAACTCAAAATTTATAAATCCGCTAGGATGGCCTAAAAAATCTCCCAGATGATAGGTGAAGCTATAAAAATTTGCCGCTAGATTGGACTTGAAAATCCGCCAGTTACTCCTGTCAATTCTACGATTTTTCCGCTAGATTCACATGCAATTCCGGCAGAGGTATCAGGACACCTCTCCTCCCGAAACTGACCTATCTTTCGGCCACCTCTTTGGATTCTTTTTAGGAGCAGCGAGTAGCGGGCTTTTTTTTATTAATGTTTACTTTTTTGTGCCCTTGAGCTGTCTCCGCTAAAATGGCATCACTGCTTGGGATTTCTCCCCGGCCAGACCTTTGTATCGGCAGCTCCTTCTTATTCTTATACTCACAGATACTCACAGATGATGATTCTGGAAGAGACTCCAGTTCTAAAGCCTGCTGATTACTAGTTTGTCTATGTGTGGTGGTGCTACTGGCCCTATAGTCATACTGTTGTTCTTGTTCCTCCACACTCTATCTAAACGTGACTCAAAATGAATAACAGTTTCTGGCAGATCGTTCCAAATGTTCACGACCCTGTTTATGAAGGAGTATTTCCTCATGTCGAGCTGGTTCTCTTCTTGAAGATCTTCTTACTGTGTCCCCGCGTTGTGTCCTCTTCCCTCAACTGGAAAACTCCCTCTGTGCAATCAGGATCGTAGATGTTGTTAATAATCTTCAAAGTCTCAACCATGTCGCCCCGGGGTCTCGCCAGCATGGGTAGTTGTAATCTTCTTAATCTCTCCTGTAACGCTTTGTATCGCTTCTTAGGTCCTCCTCCTCTCGTTCCTCCCTTCTCATTCACACACCTTTCTTTTCAGTGTTACGTAATTTTCTAACCTGAAATAAAGTCACTTATTTTCACTTATTCAGCCATTTGTGCCTTTTTTTCCCAGCACTGCGCGAGGAACACTTTTGCTCTCCTGTGAAAGAAAAACAAAACACAGAAAATCGATTGATTGATTGATAGTTTATTCATTTTATTGCAAGTAAAACAACAAAGGAGAAGGGAGGAGCATGCCATCCCAACCCCCAGGCAGTACAAATCGGTGTTCAGCTACTCGGGGCAAGATGTCACATGCTCTCCAGGAACTCTTTCATCGCCTCAATCACTCGTCCACTCGTCTCTCCACTCAGCCCCAGCAGCAGCACCATCCACTACCTTCCAGTTCTCCCATTCACTCCACGTCCCATCTCACTCAAACACCTGCATCATCTCATAAGAACATAAGAACGCAGGAGTCTGCAAGAGGCCGGTAGGCCTGTACGAGGCAGCTCCTTTGACCCTAAGCTCCCGTGTATCTAACCCCACCTAATATCGCTGTCCATGAATTTATCTAGTCTATTTTTGAATGTGACAATTGTATTGGCACTCGCCACATGACTGCTAAGCCTATTCCACTCATCCACCACACTGTTAGTAAACCAATTTTTGCCTATGTCCCTGTTGAATCTGAATTTATCCAGTTTAAACCCATTACTTCGTGTCCTACCCGGTTCTCTTACCAACAAAACCTTATGAATGTCTCCCTTATTAAAGCCCTTCATCCATTTATAAACCTCGATCATGTCTCCACGCACCCTTCGCCTTTCTAGAGAATGCAAGTTTAACTGTTTGAGTCTTTCCTCGTATGGCAAGTTTCTCAACCCCTGAATCATCTTAGTCATCCTCCTCTGCACCGATTCTACCATTTTGATATCCATTCTATAGTAAGGTGACCAGAATTGAACCGCATAGTCAAGATGAGGTCAACTAACGCTAAATATAGTTTGAGGAAGACTTCGGGGCTTCTGTTGCTTACGCTCCTTGAAATAAATCCCAGTACCCTATTAGCTCGATTTCTAGCTTGAATGCATTGTGCCCTTGGACGGAGATAAGAGCTCACTAAGACCCCTAAATCCCTCTCGCACCCAGACCTGCTTATGAGAGTGTCATTTAAGCAATAGTTATGTGAGGGGTTGTTCCTACCTACACTCAGAATACTGCACTTCCCTACATTGAACTCCATCTGCCATTTATCCGCTTGATCATATAATCTGTTGAGTTTACCTTGGAGAATACTAGCGTCCCGATCCGACTCAATTACTCTACCGATCTTGGTATCATCTGCAAATTTACTAACATCACTACTAATTCCTGTATCTAAGTCATTGATACAAATAATAAACAAAAGTGGACCTAATACCGAACCTTGTGGGACCCCACTCGTAACACATCCCCAGTCAGATCTTTTACCATTGATTTGCACTCTTTGCTTCCTATTGCTAAGCCACGCCTTGACCCAGTTCAAAACTTTACCCTCTACTCCGTGAGCCTGTAATTTAAGCAACAGTCACCTGTCATACTTTTTCTACATGCGGCACAGTCTCGTCCACACCCCTGGCACACTTTGCTGCGGGACTCAGACCATCTATAGTTCCTTGTATTCACATCCAGACACTGCGCTCTAGCACGGAAAAGAAGATCACCTCCCAGGCTTCCCTCATACCACACCTCTCACTTTGGGGCCTCTTTCTCCCTGTACCAGTCGAGAGTTTCCTTTCTTTCCATCTCATTCTTCCTCTTGCTCAATCCCTCATCTTTAACTGCTATATCTATCGCATTCTTCCACTTTCTTACATCCCACTCAAACCCCTCTTCATTTCTGCCTATCTTCAAAGGGTCGGTACACCCACCTACTTAGCATGACATTTCTGTCTATCATTCGCCCATTTGCCATCTCTTATATTCCACAAGTATACTTTTTTTGCTAATCTTGCATCCTCCATTTGTTCCAGTCTCACTTTATATCTCAAGGTTGCCTTCACTAGTCTTTCCTTAAAAGTGCTCCATCCCATGTCCCCCCTAAGAGCCTCTACTGCCGCAAACCTTGGTGCATTCAGTGCCATTCTTGCTACCCTATTCTGCCCCACTTCCAGTTTCTCTATCTCACTGTCGTTCTATGCCATCACATCCATTCCATACATAATGCTCGGGACAGCCACACTCTTCCAAACCTCACAGATGACATCATACTTGCTCGCTCTCATCCTTGCTGCAATCCCTAAATGGCCTACCCACTGGCTCGTCATACATCTCTTCTCAGTCTTGGCCCTATCGCAGCCATTCACATCCATCCACACCCCTAGATATTTGTATTCTACTGTCTGATCCAACTCATTCCCTTTCAATCTCCAAGTTGCTTGTCTCTCACCCCCTGACCTATTGACTATCATAATCTTGCTCTTCTCACTGCTAAATCTAACACCAAAATCACTTCCATAGCTCTCTACCAAATCTAACTGTCTTTGTAAGTCTTTCGCAGAGTCGCTCAAAATCAATTGTCCGCATACAACACACACAACTTGTCCTCTCCAAGTTTCACTCCTGCATTCATTCTCTTCATCCTAACTGCCAGCTCCTCTGTATACAGGCTAAACAATGTTGGTGACAGAATACAACCCTGCCTCACTCCTCTCTCGCTCTTCACCCAGTCTGTCTCTAGGTTCCCAAACCTGTATTTAGCTCTTGTGCCTGTGTATGTACTCCTAATTATGTTCACAAACTTATCACTCAATCCAATCTGCTCCAGCACTCTACACAACATACTCCTATTAACCCTGTCATAAGCTTTCTCTATGTCTAGAAAACCTAAGTACAACTTTTCTCCTGCTCTCTTTTTCCTTTCAATAAGTTCATTCACCACAAACATATTATCTTCCGCTCGCCTGTCCACTCGGAACCCATTCTGCTCCTCACCTAGTACCCTGTTCCTCGCAATCCATTTACACAACCTCTCATTCAGCACTGCACACAGAGACAAAAGGCCCTGCTATATTTATAAGGGAGATTGGTCTGTAATTCTTAAGCTCCTGTCTACTCTTGTGTCCACCCTTACGTATCAAAGTCACCTTATATTCATTCCTCTTGCTCGGCACTCTCTCTTCGTCCCACACCTGGTTAAGGGATTTATTATACATGTTATTTTTTATTTTTTAGTATTCAACCATATTTCTTCTCATTTATGAATAATACATTTAATTTGCTTTCTTTTGCTACCAAATATATATATATATATATATATATATATATATATATATATATATATATATATATATATATATATATATATATATATATATATATATATATATATATATATATATATATATATATATATATATATATATATATATATATATATATATATATATATATATATATATATATATATATATATATATATATATATATATATATATATATATATATATATATATATATATATATATATATATATATATATATATATATATATATATATATATATATATATATATATATATATATATATATTTGGTAGCAAAAGAAAGCAAATTAAATGTATTATTCATAAATGAGAAGAAATGTGGTTCAATACAAGAAAAAATAAAAACATGAATAAGGCCCTTAATATAGGTTGATTTATATAGTGAAATGATTACAAAACTAGTAACTTTTTTATTTAGATATCTTAAAATGGTTTTGATACAAGATAGTCAACATATTGAAGTGTTCACATATGAATTTTTATGCATATATATTAATTTTTATGGCATCAGGAAGGCGTGCTTGGTGGCAAATGAAAGCTCTTTTAATACAGATTAATAATCAGAAAAAAATTGGAAAGCATGAAATAAATAAAAGTTATAAGCAAAAATCTAGAACGTATCCAAATCGCAGCAAAAGGGCCGTAAAAACAGGCTATTTTGTGACACCTCGATGACCAACTTGGAATTGAGCTATCAAAAACTCCGTCGAGTTGGTCAAACTAAATTGCCAAGAGGGGCTATATGCCAAATTACAGCCTTCTAGAGGCGATAGCAAGGCCACAATAGACAAAAATGGCAAAGTGTCTGGAGTTCGTCAAAATCGCTCTTGACAGGGTTTTTGTTTCGAGCTCTAGCGACGAAACTACTGGGAGTAGGGAAATGTTATGCACCATATTGGAAAGCACATTGGCAGGGCTAAATCTTTTGCTAAATAAGTGTTTTGAAATTCTCAAAAAATGAGTGGGTTTCAAGGTTGGGAACTCAAAGTTTTTTTTTCAGTCGTTTTTTGCGAATTTATTTGATTTTTTACCCTTTCGAGTCGTTTTTTGAGCCCAGTCGCTAATTAACAAATTTAGCCAAGAAGCGTGGAATTACGAATATATATCAACGGAAGCTGTATTTGGCCCTCTTTTCCACAGGTTATGTTGGAGGTCTGGTGGGCTGGGGCAGCTGAGGCATGGTCATTGACGGGAGGTTGGTTAGGTGTCGGAAGGAGGTAAGGGTGGGAATAGGGCAGGGATGCAGGACTAATATAGGGTAAATACATGGATGGAAAGGTAAGCAAATAATATATAAATAAATGAATAAAAAAACTTCAAGAGGGGAGAGTCGAAAGGAATAGGGAGAGGTGGTTGTGGCCACGTTAAGCAGTCAATGTAGACAATGATAGCAAGCGGATGGGTGGACAAATGATGCAAACAACTCTGGCAAATGCAGGACACCTTTAGACGGTCAGCCATGCTGGAACAGCTATCTAAGTCGTTAGCCCAAACCACCCTACCATACTCAGCGTGTACTTACGAATTATCTGCACTAAAGACAAATAACATGTGCATGGCTGAATTCTATATATATAATGCATGTGTGTGAGAGAGAGAGAGAGAGAAAGGTGGGGTGATGGTGGAGGAGGGCACGAGGCGGAGGAGGGAGGAGGAAGACCCAAGTCTATATCACGTATATATACACCAAGTCAAGTCATACAGGTTTGTAGGAGGAGACACGACCGAGGTGTGGTTTATGCGTGACAGTGCTTGGAGCCAAACTAGAGAATGTAGAAACAGGATTTAGAGAAAACAAAAAGGCAGACTAATTTAAATCAATCACTTCATCATGCCCTCCCTCACACCCCACACCACTGTCTGTAGGCACTGGAATTACAGTCACGCAATAGCAAAATAAAAAGGCATATTTTTTTCCGTCAGTGGCTTGCCTGAATGCGCTGTGAAAGAAGGCAAGCATGCACATCCAAAGTGCACACACAGCAACTTTAGTCACCCCTGAAATGGTGGGTATTTTTTTACCTTCAAGTGGCGTCATCCCGCTGCTCCGCCCCTGCGCGTGCAGTCGCAGTTTTGAAGCAGAGTGACTTGACTTGGTATATACATGTATAGACTTAGGGAAGACAGGATCGAGAGGTGGGTACACGTGACAGCAAAGTCACGCTTCCCTTCGAATGTCTAGATGGCCATGCCAGGCTTAACCAATAAAGTCGGAAGTGAGCACCTTAATCATTCACATTTTGCAATGCACTATATTGCCAAAAATTATGGCAGGGTGTCAACAATAGGTAGGCAGTGGCCGAAGTGGTAGCGTACTGGGCCCACATTCACCGCGTGATGGACGACGCGGGTTCGAATCCCCACGCTACCACTCGGATTTTTCAGTCACCGCCGAGTGGCTTAAAACTACCCACATGCTGTCCTGAAGACCACCCATTAACCCGGACTCTAGAGGAAGCCGTCCAAGCGAATCAAGAACGAGTTCCGGGGGGCAGCATGAGCCAATGCAAGATGGCGCCACTATAAACACTCGCCTGCGCCAGAACGGGCTGGGCCGACCATCAGGCCCCACCTGGTAGAAGCCTTGGGCTGACCATCAGGCCCCTGGGAAGATGCCTACCGGCGCAACAGGCAGTGACAAAAAAAAAAAATAAAAAAAAAATGCTGTGCCAAAATACCACACTGCTCAAGCTGCTTCTTTATAAGATATTTGCGAAAAGCGATGGGTCAAGGCCCCTGAAATGCATAGTAACTGAACTTTAAATGAAATACAACATACATGTACAAATAATGGATGCAATAGCAAAAATATATACAATAGATTAAACAAAGTTATATCTAAATGAAAGAGAGCAAGCACAAATTTAAGTGATATCTGTAATGAGGTAGGGATGTAACAGGTCTACAACCCTATTCCTCCTCATCACCTGCTACATTATAAGAAAACTACAGGAAAATGTTAGCTTTAAGAATGAAATTTGTAAAACTGATGCTGTATATGTAAATGACACTTTTTCTTTACTGTCTATGGAGCAGATTGTGGCTGCAAGATCAACAAAAACAAGAGCAATATCCTGATTTACAGCAACAAGACCAAAGACTCGACAACAAAAACAAATGGCATAAAAATTACAAGTAGCTGAGTTAAAATTATTTCCAGTAGAAATTGCTTCCTTGAACCTTAAAAGGTTTAGCAAGGCAAGACAACTGAGAAATATTCTGTGCTTTGAT
Organism: Eriocheir sinensis; assembly: GCF_024679095.1. Lineage (NCBI taxonomy): Eukaryota > Metazoa > Arthropoda > Malacostraca > Decapoda > Varunidae > Eriocheir > Eriocheir sinensis. The sequence continues at coordinate 3,245,668 of NC_066576.1, read as the reverse complement.
TGAGGCAATTCATGTAACTGACTTCTGATTGGAAAAGCCATGTGGAAAGTACTAGTAATGCTGGGATTCCTCTACACTTCTGAGGTCATGGTATACACCAAGCAGGGCAGCAAAGCTTACAGTAGACAACCAGGCATGCAGGAACATGTTGCACCTATTACACGACACAGCTGAATCAGCTCTCACAGTAGAAGTGGGAGCATCCTCTGCAGCCTCCAGACATGCAAGGCAGCTTATTTGTAAAACACACAATAGAAGAACACAATAACCTCTTAAAAGAAATAACCCTCCAGCAACTGGATAAAGGACAAAGTAATTTGGCTAAGCAAGTCAAATTTTACATGGACAAGGTAAGTATTGATACAAACAGATTAACCTACTAACTGAAGAACAAATAAAAAGTAAAATCAATGAATGGGATACAAACATATGGAAATAAGTCAATGGAAAATAAATCTACACTCAGCTGGTACAAACTCTACAAACACAACATAAAAGAAGAAAAATGGTTTGACAAGTGAGGAATCACACGTAATGAAGAAAGCCCCCACATAATGCTACAACGATATTCGAGGAACAAATTCCTTAGAGAAGGTGAAGAAAAATATCAACTAAGTAACTGAGAAATGGAAACTTTGGAGCACTTCTTAATATACTGTGAAAAAAATGAAAGCATCAGGAACCAGCATAAACTATTTGACCAGTGGGAAAACATAAATAAAGAAATTCAGAGATAAATGCTTTTCAGTGTGAATAATGAACTAATGAAAAAGATGTACAGTAGTAAAACACCTGTGGAAAGTACGAAAAATTGACTTGGTGTTGGTTTGGGAGGTAGTTGTCCCTTTCGGTTCAACCATAGCCTTTGTAACAGTTTACTCCCTCATGGCCAACACCCTGAAAATCCAAACGAATACAGCCTTAGTAGAGCCCGTAGAGGCACAGGCGGGGACATCTACAGGAGTCCACCCTATCTGGTGCACACTGCCCAGGCTCTCTCTAGGAATTCCTTAACCCCCTCTATTGTTCTTTTGGTCCCTGTCTGCAGTGTACTCAGACCTAGGAAGAGTTCTATCACCCTTTCTACATTCCCCTCTAGTATCCTATTCCATACTTCTGTTCCAAATTCATCATCATCATCATCATCATTTCATCGACACCTGCTCCTAGGAGCTCCCACCAGGGGATGGCCACGGCAGAAGAGCTTCCAACTTTCTCTATCCAGACACACCCTCCTTGCCTACTCAAAGTTTCTTAAAGATCTTTGCCCCCTCTCCCTAATGTACTCTTGCACCCTATCCCTCTATTTCACAGGAGGTCATCCTCTAGCATTCCCTCCCTCTATCTCACTCGTATACACCTTTCTGGTCATCTTACTCTCCTCCATTCGCTCCATGTGGCCAAATTCCAAATTCCTGTTATCATTCCTACCATACTCTGCCTAGCCCTATCATACCTAGGACACTCTAGTAGCATAATTCTACGGTCTCATCGACCCTCCTTTCACACACGCTAGAGTACCAGCACCCCAAGATTCAATCTAGAACCATAGTTGAGTGTGAGGCATTACAAACCTTATCCCAACACATCTACACCATCCGTGGAGTGAGACAAAATGTATACATAAAGAAGACAAACTTTCTTCATCTTACATGACTGCTTTTCCCACTCCCTCACTCAGCTTTCTTCTTCAGACTTAATTTTTGCTTACAAACTGGTCAGTATAACTATTGTAGGTAAACACACCTTAGAAGTGGGTCTTCATGTGTTTAGTAATGCCATTCTTCTTCTTAAAGAGTTTCCCACAAACATCACACTTGAACTCTCGAAGGCCAGAGTGCCCAAAGATGTGCCGGTCAAGGGCCGACCTCACAGTGAATCTCTTCCCACACTCTTTGCACTCATGATTTTTCATATGTGTAAGTGTATGCTTATTAAGGTAACTCTTTTGGCTAAATTTTTTTCCACATTCTTGGCATTCATACGTTTTTCCACCAAAATGCGTAAGGGTGTGAGAGTCAACGTCAGCTTTGCGGGTGAATTTCTTTCCACATTCCTTACATGCATATTTTTTTGCACGAGTATGTGTACGGATGTGTGCATTGAGGTTATTCTTCCAGCTGAATTTCTTTCCACATTCCTTACATGCATATTTTTTTGCACGAGTATGTGTACGGATGTGTGCATTGAGGTTATTCTTCCAGCTGAATTTTTTCCCACATTCCTTACATTCAAAGTTTTTTATACCAGTGTGTGTTACGCTGTGAGTGACGAGGCCTACCCTTCCGATGAATTTTTTTCCACAATCCGCACATTCAAATTTCTTCACACCTGTGTGTATAAGAGTGTGTTGATCAAGGACATTCTTCCTGCTGAATTTTCTTCCACATTCCTTACATTCAAATTTCTTCACACCTGTGTGTGTAAGGGTGTGTTTATCAAGGCTATTCTTCGAGATGAACTTTTTTCCACATTCCTTACATTCATATTTTTTTACCCCACTGTGTATACGGATGTGCTGAATAAGGTTACTCTTCAGGCCAAACATTTTTCCACATTCCCCACATTTATATTTTTTTTCACCAGTGTGTGTAATTGTGTCTCTTAAGATATCTCCCAGCTGAGAATTTTTTTCCACATTCCATACACTCGTAGTTTTTTACACCAGTGTGTGTATGGGCGTGAGCAGTGAGGGGACCTTTGCTGATAAAATATCTTCCACAATCCTTACATTTATGGTTACTCACACCAGTGTGTGTCAAGGTGTGTGTTTTAAGGCTACTATTTTTCTTGAATTTTTTTCCACATTCCTTACATTCATAGTTTTTTACACCAGTGTGTGTAAGAGCATGTAAACGAATTTGTTCCTTCCGCCTAAATTTTTTTCCACATTCCTTACATTCATGATTTTTTACATCAGTGTGTGTCTGGGTGTGTGAATCAAGGTGATCCTTTCTGATGAACTTTTTTCCACATTCCTCACATTCATAGTTTTTCACACCTGTGTGTATAAGGGTGTGTTTATTAAGTAAACCCTTTAAAATGAACTTTTTTCCACAATCCTTACATTCAAAGTTTTTAACACCTGTGTGTTTATGGGTGTGATATTTGAGGCCTGGCCTCGAGGTGAATCCTTTTCCACACTCCAGACACTCAAACTTCCTCTCTCCTTTGTTGCTGGAGTTGCCAGCAACAAGCTGCTTCCGAGGACCACTGACTCTCCTGCCACCGACAACAGTCTGCTCCTGCTTATCCTGGCCACTCATCATCAGCAGCTCATGTTGCTGTCCAGCCCTGCAGCCTCCTGCCTGCACACCTGCTGCAGGGAGTCAGTCAGCTGGTCTTGGTGCTGTCCAGCCCTGCACCCTCCTGCCTGCACACCTGCTGCAGGGAGTCAGTGGGCTGGTCTTGGTGCTGTCCAGCCCTGCACCCTCCTGCCTGCACACCTGCTGCAGGGAGTCAGTGGGCTGGTCTTGGTGCTGTCCAGCCCTGCACCGTCCTGCCTGCACACCGGCTGCAGCGTGACAGTGGGCTGGGAGTGGTGCTGACCAGCCCTGCACCCTCCTGCCTGCACACCTGCTGCAGGGCTCTTGATCTTGATCTTGATGTCACAGGTGGCTCGGGATTTCTCCCCAGCCAGGCCTTTGTAGCGGCAGCTCCTGTGAAGAGAAAACAAAAAAAACATGCGGGAAGTCAATGTTCTCGGGGCAAGATATCATTCCCTACATCTTGCACGCCACATGCCCTCCAAGAACTCTTTCACTGCCTCAATCACTCGTCCACCCTCTCCACTGAGCCCCAGCAGTAGCACCATCCACTCCCTTCCAGTCCTCCCGTTACTCCACGTCCCATCTCGCTCAAAAACACATGCATCATCTTCGTTCTCTCCTGTCATACTTCTTACATTCCAGCACTACATGCTGCACAGTCTAAATCCACACCCCTATCACACATCTGGCACACTTTGCTGAGGGACTCAGACCATCTATAATTCCTTGCATTCACATCCTGACACTGCGCTCTAGCACGGAAAAGAAGATCACCTCCCAGGCTTCCCTCATACCACACCTCACACTTTGGGACCTCTTTCTCCCTATACCAGTCGAGTTTCCTTTCTTTCCATCTCATTCTTCCACTTGCTCAATCCCTCATCTTTAACTGCCATATCTATCACATTCTTCCACTTTCTTACATCCCACTCAAACCCCTCTCCATTTCTGTTTGTTATTCTCCATTCAAACACATTCTGTCTATCTTCAAAGGGTCGGTACACCCACCTACTTAGCATAACATTCCTGTCTATCATTCGCCCATTTGCCATCTCTTATACTCCACAAGTATACTTTCCTTGCTAATCTTGCATCCTCCATTTGTTCCAGTCTCACTTTATATCTCAAGGTTGCCTTTACTAGTCTTTCCCTAAACGTGCTCCATCCCATGTCCCCCCTAAGAGCCTCTACTGCCGCAAACCTTGGTGCATTCAGTGCCATTCTTGCTACCCTATTCTGCCCCACTTCCAGTTTCTCTATCTCACTGTCATTCCATGTCATCACATCCATTCCATACATAATGCTCGGGACAGCCACACTCTTCCAAACCTCACGGATGACATCATACTTGCTCGCTCTCATCCTCGCTGCACTCCCTAAACGGCCTACCCACTGGTTTGCCATACTTATCTTTACATTCTTGGCCCTGCCGCATCCATTTACCTCCATCCACACCCCTAGATACTTGTATTCTTCCGTCTGTTCCAACTCATCCCCTTCCAGTCTCCAAGTTGTTTCTCTCTCATCCTCTGACCTATTCACTATCATTACTTTGCTCTTCTCACTACTGAACCTAACCCCAAAATCCCTTCCATAACCCCCTACCACATCTAGGAGACTCTGTAGTTCTTCAGCAGACTCAGTGGGCTGGTCTTGGTGCTGTCCAGCCCTGCAGCGTCCTGCCTGCACACCTGCTGCAGGGAGTCGGTGGGCTGGTCTTGGTGCTGTCCAGCCCTGCAGCGTCCTGCCTGCACACCTGCTGCAGGGAGTCGGTGGGCTGGTCTTGGTGCTGTCCAGCCCTGCAGCGTCCTGCCTGCACCTGCTGCTGCAGGGAGTCAGTGGGCTGGTCTTGGTGCTGTCCAGCCCTGCAGCGTCCTGCCTGCACACCTGCTGCAGGGAGTCAGTGGGCTGGTCTTGGTGCTGTCCAGCCCTGCAGCGTCCTGCCTGCACACCTGCTGCAGGGAGTCGGTGGGCTGGTCTTGGTGCTGTCCAGCCCTGCAGCGTCCTGCCTGCACACCTGCTGCAGGGAGTCGGTGGGCTGGTCTTGGTGCTGTCCAGCCCTGCAGCGTCCTGCCTGCACACCTGCTGCAGGGAGTCAGTGGGCTGGTCTTGGTGCTGTCCAGCCCTGCAGCGTCCTGCCTGCACACCTGCTGCAGGGAGTCAGTGGGCTGGTCTTGGTGCTGTCCAGCCCTGCAGCGTCCTGCCTGCACACCTGCTGCAGGGAGTCAGTGGGCTGGTCTTGGTGCTGTCCAGCCCTGCAGCGTCCTGCCTGCACACCTGCTGCAGGGAGTCGGTGGGCTGGTCTTGGTGCTGTCCAGCCCTGCAGCGTCCTGCCTGCACACCTGCTGCAGGGAGTCGGTGGGCTGGTCTTGGTGCTGTCCTGACTCCTTTCTGTTCGTCTTGATGGTTTCACAGCAGACACAGGACGGTTACGCTAAGAACAAGAAGACTTCAAGACAGCAATACAAATAGTATTGGTACACAGCCGCGCGTGAGGCGTGAGGTCACTGGCGTGGCTTTCTTTTGCTGATCTTGATGTCACAGGTGGCTTGAGATTTCTCCCAGCAGGCCTTTGTATCGGCAGCTCCTGTGATTGATTGATTGATAGTTTATTGTTGCAGGTAAACAACAAGGGAGAAGGGAGGAACATGCCATCCCAACCCCCAGGCAGGACAGCGTGTGATTATACAACTATTAATACATGTGTGGGTAGCACCATGAAACTAAAAAGATACAACGGTAGGAAGGAAAGCACAACAAGAGAGGGGGCGGTACCTCCCCCTGGACAATAAGACAATAAAATGTGGGGACGGAGAACAGTGCCCAAGCACTAGACGGGAATGAATACAGAGATAGAGTAAATACTAGTCCTTAAAGTAAAATACTGCAGAGATCACAGCCTTGTATAGCACGGCAGTAGTTCAGGCTGCCACACACGGCATCACCACCTTGGTGCAAACTGAGGGTGTTCTTTGAGGATAGCAAGGAGGACATCATGGTTCAGGAGCCAACAAATTGTCTGGGGCAGGTCAAGGCAGTCCCGTGGCTTAAACTTAGCAATGAGAGGGCATTCCATGACATAGTGATGCAGTGTGTGGCCCCTCGGCCTGGCACAGAGCGTGCGGCAGACACCAGGGGAGTTACTACCCTCCCAGTAGTACCTATAGCCTAGCCTAAGGCGCATTGCTACCACATCCTGAGGGGCACTGTGTCGCCCATAGGGGTAAACACAGCGCTGGGAGACACTAACATAGTGGAGGCTGCTGGTGCTGCCATTGTCACAGCAGTGTCTGAGTTGGGTAGCAATGCTATCACGTGAATAATGCCTAAGTCTATTCTTAACATAGCTAAGCGTATAGTCAGTGCCAGGGTCCACTGTGTCATGAAGGGCTCGTCGAGCAAGGCAGTCTGCCTTCTCATTGAGCTGGATGCCCACATGAGGGCACCCAGGTGAAGTGGACCGTGGCACCTGCGGCCTCAAGGGCACGGACGGCAGTCAGGCACTTAGCTACAAGATCACAGTCGGTAGGGGAGGAGGACACAAGTTCATGCAATGCAGCCTGGCTATCGACAAACAAGTAGACATTTTCGTGCAAAGCTGCTACAGTGTGGAGAGCCTCAAGGATGGCATACAGCTCAGGCCGGGTCGAGGACAGGTACCCCGGCAGCCACCTGGTAACCTCAATGTCAGTGTACTGGGTGGGGGAAGCGTAATCCCGGATAAACATGCCACAGCCCGACCTGCTGCCATCTACGGAGCCATCACAGTACACATGGACAGCCCGAACACGGGGGTACTTGGACAGTTTGACCATGAAGTGATCCTGGAGGACATGGGGAAGCCAATCACGTTTAGGGAAAGGTAGTTGTTCAACGTCTACACTGACACGATAGGGAGGCCAGGCAGGTTGGGCCGGGGTGTAAACTAGGCCTAAGCACGCTTCTAACACACCCGTCTCTGCTAACAAGAGATAAATTTTCCTAAGGTAGAATCGCCATGTGCGCTGCGTGTGGTGCAAGGACATTGTGGAGTTGCTGTATTTTACACTTATTTAGCCATAATTCTGGTGTGTGCTGTATTTTTTTGGGCTAGAACCAGAAGTGGGAAAACCTAGTGCTCTATTTGGTGTACTGATCTCCCCAATTGAAGAAGATGACACGATGTATAGATGTAAAGAAGAGTCAGGGAGCCTCAGGCTCAGGCAAGATGGAGGACAAAAACTAACCATGTAGAGGTGAGGAGTGGGAAATGTGAAGCAGTGGTTGGAGATGAAGATGATGCAGTGGAGTGCGACATCTGTGAGGTATGGTTCCACATAACATGTGAAAATATACCCAAGGAGGTGTATAGATTTATGATGGAAAAGGATAAAGGGGACCAGCTGAGTTGGTGCTGTAGTTACTGCAAAAGGGGGTGCTTTAAACTATATAAGCGCATGAACAAAGTGGAAAAACAGCAGTTGGACATTGTGAAGAAGCAGGAATGTTTAGAGGTGATAGTTAATGAAGTGAAACAAAACGTCAGTGAGAGTTATGCCAAATACGGGGATATGGAAAACAAAGTTGGTAACCTGGAGGCCATGGTACAGGAAGGCATAGAGAAAAGCACTTCTGAAACCAAGGATATAAGTAGCAGACTGGGGTCCCTGGAAGCAAAAGTGATTAATATGGAGGAAACAATTACAAGCCATAAACCAACAACAAAAGTCTGTGACCAGGAAGTTAATAGTGTGAGGGACAAGACAGAACCAGGGTTAAGTGACTCATTCCTTAGAGAAGTGAGAGACATGAGGGATAGAGAAAACAACATTGTCATATATGGTGTACCTGAGTCTGTATCTACAGTGAATAGTGAAAAGATTGACCATGACCGGAGATATGTAAAAGATATGATGCAGGCGTGTGGCGTGGAAGTGTTAGTAAACACGGTTCCCCGTGTGTTCAGATTGGGAACATCTAGTGCCAAACCTCGGCCTCTTCTTGTGAAACAAACAGACACTGAAGCTAAGAAAACTTTATTCAAAAACATCAAAAACTTGGGTGCCAGCCCTTTGTATAAATCAGTGAGGGTTACCCATGACCTTACTAAGAGAGAGAGAGATCACGAGGCAGCCTTATGGAATGAGGCAAAAAACCTGTACACTGCAGGGAAAGGGAAACATATAGTGGTTGGGCCACCATGGCACAGAAGGATTGTGAAAGTAAGGGGATACCAAAATCCAGCGGAGACCGAGAACTCAGCCTCCTCAAACACGGCCTAAATAAACTACCAAAGGACAATAGTACACTAAGTTCAGTAGACATTAAGGATGTTTTCATTATGTTTAGTAACGTAGATATTTTTAGTTTAGATAAGAGGCTTGAATTAAAATGCAGACTGGGGAAAATGGAGAGAACACCTCAGGTAATAGCCCTCCAAGAAGTTAAACCAAAACACTACAGGTATGACAGAACTACTGCTGAATACTCTCTGGAAGGATATGATATCATTGAACAAAATTTACACAATGAAATAGGGAGGGGCTTAATTATATATATCAAGAAGGGCATGAAATATAATACAGTTGAATTGAAGGTCAATTATAATGAATACTGTGGCATTGAAATGGTATGCTGTGGTGCAAAATTATTGATTATGTCTGTCTATAGAAGTCCAAACAGTGACATGGACAATAACAATAGTTTGCTCCAGCTGATGAAGGAAGTAAGTGATAGCAGCGTGCAATATAAAGTATTAATAGGGGACTTTAATCTTCCTCAAGTCAAATGGAACAACTACACCACAGAAACTGGAGCAACAGAATTTAGCACACTGTTTGTTGAAGAGGTACGTGATTGTTTTTTCACCCAACATGTTGAGGACGTAACACGGATAAGAGGAGGCAACACAGGCAATACACTTGATTTGATATTCAGCAATGATGACTCAATAGTAGATGATATTGTGTTAGATACACCGCTTGGAAAAAGTGACCATGCTTGCATTACTTTTGCTGTAGCCACACACGAACTAGAGGACAGAAGTAAGAGACAAGTGTACATGTACGAGAAGGCAGACTATCAACTTATGAAAAATCGTCTCAATATAGATTGGGAAGAGTTTTTGTCACAGGAAATAACCGTCGATTACAAATGGAAGAAATTTATTAACAAATTGCAGGAGGTTGTGGAAGAGTGTACCTAAGAAACATATTGGTGATATAGAAAAGATGAGGAAAAGAACAAACGAGTCATTGCCAATGAGTGACAAGCTGTGGTCAAAAATAAAGAGAAAACAACGGTTATGGGAAATGCTAAAGAAAAAAAGACAGGAAAACAACACAACTATGGCAGTGGATATTGAGAAGGAGTACAGAAGAATAAACAATCAGGTTAGACACCAAACAAGAAATGCTGTGAAACTCAAAGAAAGAGAAATAGCGAAGAATATTAAAGAGAACCCCAAAATCTTCTGGAAATATGTGATGTCCAAGACAAGAACCAAATCACGGATTGGAGACTTATATAAGGATGAGGAGAAAATTGAAAAAGCAACAAGTGATAAAGAAAAGGCAGATATATTATCTGAACAGTTTGCTGGGGTTTTTATTAATGAACCTGATGGAAACTTACCAGTAGCTGACATCAAAGAGGCCCCAAGATTTGATAATGTGGAAATAACACAGGATAAAATAAGGAAGGTAATAGAAAACCTTAAAAGAAACAAGTCACCTGGACCTGACGGGATACATCCTAGGATCATAAAGGAATTGAAGGAGACACTGCTGGAGCCTTTGAGGATACTATACAGCAGTTCATTGCAGGATGGTGTGGTACCAGAAGACTGGAGGGTAGCTCACATCACAGCCATTTTTAAAAAGGGGAATAAATGTGATCCAGGCAACTATAGGCCGGTCAGCCTTACTAGTATATTCTGCAAGATGATGGAGTCACTTTTGAGAGAGGAAATTATTGCACACATGAAAATGAACAATCTCTTTAGTAATAAGCAATTTGGCTTCATCTCGGGCAGATCGACGGTGCTGCAACTTATCAAAGTGCTTGACGCATGGACTGAGGCTCTTGACGAGGGGCTGGCTGTGGATGTGGTTTACCTGGATTTCATGAAGGCCTTTGACAGAGTCCCACATAAGAGATTAATGAAGAAAGTCTCCAGCTATAGAGTGGAAGGCAAGGTGCTCAGATGGATTCATAGTTTTTTGACTGGTCGGAAGCAGAGGGTCCTGGTCAATGGCGAGGCATCAGCATGGAAGGACGTGACAAGTGGAGTGCCACAGGGCTCGGTGCTGGGTCCTTTGCTATTTGTAATGTTTATAAATGACCTGCCAGATTCAATCAAACATGACAGCCAAGTGTTCCTGTATGCAGACGACACTAAGATTTTTAGAAAGATAAAGGAAAGGGAAGATTGTGACAAGCTGCAAGAGGACCTAGATGAGCTCAAAGGATGGACAGAAAAATGGCTCATGAATTTTCACCCTGACAAAAGTAAACACATGAGGATTGGGCAATCAGAAATTGAGGACAAAGTTTATAATATGTACAGTAAAATCAATAAGACCAGGGTAGAAAAGGACATAGGTGTGGTCATTGATAACAAGCTCATGTTCTCAGACCACCTGGCCGAAAAAAATTAACAAGGCGAATAAGATTGTGGGGCTGATAAGAAGAACTTTTATTCACCTTGACCCTGCAGTATTCAAGACACTCTACACTGCATTGGTAAGACCCCATTTAGAATATGCCAACCAGGTATGGAGTCCACACCTGGTGAAGGATGTTGAGGCTGTGGAAAACGTGCAGCGAAGAGCAACGAAGCTGGTGCCTTGCCTGAAAGACCTGCCATATGGAGAGAGACTGAGACAGCTTGAGTTGCCCACACTGGCATATAGAAGATCCCGGGGAGACCAAATTGAAACTTTTAAAATTGTAACCAGGAAATATGATATAGATTGTACAGAGGGACTTTTTGATTTAAGGGAAGATAGCACCACACGGGGAAACTCTAAGAAAATCTTTAAACCAAGAGCTAGGCTGAATGTTCGGAAGTTTTCATTCCCCAACCGGGTGGTTAATACCTGGAACAGTTTGCCAGAGTGGGTAGTGAACGCTGACTCAGTAGAGAGTTTTGAGGCAAAACTCGATAAATTTTGGAAAAATCAAGAACAAAAATTTTCATATAGAGCACAAATAGTCACCACGCGCAGCCCACACAGTGTTCAGGCTGCTGAACTGGAGCCACAGGCCACTTAAGGCCTCTTCCAGGGAATCTTCTGTGAGTATCTGTGAATATGTGAGTAACAGGAGCCCTGGAGTCACGGTGCAGAGTTACCAGTGCCTGGTGAAGGGGCACTGCACCAGCACGAAGCAGGCGGCTGACGGTGCGACAAGTAATTTCCCAGATTCTGTCCACAACACGAGGCAGATTCAGTTCTGCCCTCATGACCTCAAGTTTTGCAGTTCTGGGGCACCCCAGAATGAGGCGCATGGCCTCATTTTGAATAAGTTCCAAGGGGTGAAGTTGTGCCGCACTAAACTACCAAAACAGGGGCAGCATAATCAATGAGGGACCTGACGACAGAAAGGTAAAACATCCTGAGGACAGGGATGCCGACTCCAAGGCCCCTGTTAGCCAAAACCTTAAAGGCGGTGTCACACTATCACTTTTTCCGTCAACTTTTTCCGTCGTTTTTCTGAAAATCGTCGATATCTTGGCTGCAGCGTCACACACAAACTGTGTTTCGTCTGAAACTTTCCGTCGGCACGGACCAAGGAATGTAAACAAACATGGAGTCCACGCTGCGGCAAAGATACGCTGCTCTGAACCTAATACTGTGTATTGTGAGACTTAGACGAGCTAAACAAGCCAAAAAGCGTGCATGGATGCGCTCATGGTTGGCTCGTCGGGAAAGAGAAAGTGTGTACCACAGGCTGTTAACAGAGCTGAGTTTAGAGGATCATGAGACTCTGAAGAATTGGATCAGGTTGGACAAAAGCCAGTACCACAGACTTCTGGAGTTAGTGACACCTCTTATTGCCAGAAATGACACCAGGATGAGGAAGGCTGTCACTGCAGCAGAGCGTTTGAGACAGGTAGTAGTAGTAGTAGTAGTAGTAGTCGGTCGGGAGTTTTGCCTTTGTAACGGCACTCCCTGATGTGTCTACTGTCTGGGTCTATTATTTTCCTTTTTCTTTCATTCTTTTTTCTCTTATTGTCCAAAACTTGTGTACTGTTGTTTTCGTTTGTTCGGTGTGTTCATTTTCAAATAAAATTTTTCCAATGGTGTCGTCCTCTTCTTCCTCGTAAGGCTGTTGCAGCCTCACGCACTTTATTGTTTCCTCTGCATAGGCCGGGCACCAGAGCAGGAAGTGTCGCAGGTCTTCGTTTTCAGCTTCGCACATGTCACACTTGGTTTCCTCTTGCCGGTGTCTGTTTCTGTCTTTTAGGTTGAAGCCACGCGGAAAGTCTCGGTCTTGGTCTTGGAAATGTAAACAAAGGCGGAAATTTGCAGGCGGAAACGATCCTGATCGTCTGACAAATTCATGCGATAAGTTCATGCGGGACGATGAAAAGTCGACGGAAATCGCATTAATCGACGGAAAAAGTGCTAGTGTGACACCGCCTTTAAGCTAGTGTGACACCGCCTTTAAAGGCGGTGTCACACTAGCACTTTTTCCGTCGATTAATGCGATTTCCGTCGACTTTTCATCGTTCCGCATGAACTTATCGCATGAATTTGTCAGACGATCAGGATCGTTTCCGCCTGCAAATTTCCGCCTTTGTTTACATTTCCAAGACCAAGACCGAGACTTTCCGCGTGTCAACCTGTCTCAAACGCTCTCCTGCAGTGACAGCCTTCCTCATCCTGGTGTCACTTCTGGCAATAAGAGGTGTCACTAACTCCAGAAGTCTGTGGTACTGGCTTTTGTCCAACCTGATCCAATTCTTCAGAGTCTCATGATCCTCTAAACTCAGCTCTTTTAACAGCCTGTGGTACACATTTTCTCTTTCCTGACGAGCCAACCATGAGCGCATCCATGCACGCTTTTTGGCTTGTTTAGCTCGTCTAAGTCTCACAATACACAGTATTAGGTTCAGAGCAGCGTATCTTTGCCGCAGCGTGGACTCCATGTTTGTTTACACTCCTTGGTCTGTGCCGACGGAAAGTTTCAGACGAAACACCGTTTGTGTGTGACAGGCCGCAGCCAAGATATCGACGATTTTCAGAAAAACGACGGAAAAAGTTGACGGAAAAAGTGCTAGTGTGACACCGCCTTAAGAGGAGCTAACCTAGGAAGGCAGATGTCCTGAACATGAGTGACGCTCTGCACAGATTTCTGGAAGCTGACAGGGGCGCCTAAGTACTTGTATGTAGGAACTCTAGCTACAGGAGTGCCATTAACACTGGGCAGAAAGAAAAAACAAAACATACAGAAAATCGGTGTTCAGCTGCTAGAGTCTCTTGATAGAGAGAGTACCGACATAGGCGGCCTTGTGAATAAGGCTGCTCGGCGCCATTAATGGGCCGTCGAGCACCGCGCCGACTTTGTGTGTTGCCTTCATCTACTCTTTTTAATATATTTTACCACGTGTAGCTTCATAGTTGTTCTGGTTGTTAGGGTGATGCAACGCAAGGTTAACTTGAGGTTTATTCACATTATGTTGGTATATATGAAATGCCAGAATTTTCTCTTTTCCACACTCCCACACGATCTCTGCGCGTAACGAAACACGATAAATTAATGCAGACAAGGAAAGGTTTGCCGGCGCCGGGGATCGAACCTGCGACCAGCGTAACGGGAGAGCCACTCCTTTACCAGTCGGCCAAAGAGGTACCCCGCTGGCTAAGTGGGTTATGGGAGGCTCGCCCATCAGGCAAGTCAGCATTACACGTCTCCCCATTCCCATTTATATTAATTTGTGTGTGTTGAGTTCTCATTTTCTATGAACTTCGGAGAGCATGGGCCATCATTCTACCTGTTACCCTCTCGGGGTGACACAACAGAACCACAGGAGAGGATGCCCACCGCTTTGCCACCAGTGAAATGCCAGTATTTGCTCTTTACTACGCTCCCACACGACCTCTGCGTGTAACGAAACACACGAGAAATTAATCCAGACAAGGAAAGGTTTGCCGGTGCCGGGGATCGAACCCGCGACCAGCGCAACGGGAGAACCACTCCTTTACCAGTCAGCCAAAGAGGTACCCCGCTGGCTAAGTGGGTTATGGGAGGCTCACCCATCAGGCAAGTCAGCATTACATATAATGGTAGCGAGCTTATTGAAGTTAAGTAACAATATTATTTACACTTCATCATTCTGTTGGTAATGGTAGCGAGCTTATTGAAGTTAATTAACAATGCTATTGACAACTCATTCTATTGGTAATGGTAACGAGCTTTTACCGAATTACTTTACGACACTGATTACAACTCATCATTCCAATCACCAGAAGGGCATACTCAATCACATAATTTCATAAAATATATACAGATATAGAGTCCTGGCCATAGCTAACAAAAACTACCCTAGTCAAGTTTCTATGGTGCATAATTATACACTAAAATGTATCCCTTCAACCACCGATCGATATGTGTTCACAAAGATGATCATGGGGGCAAGGTATTTGAAGCGGACATGGAACAGTCACCCCTTTGGGCTGGTTTACACAGACACGCAGACATGCATGGACTGCCAGCAGGACATGGAAACTTCGTTGGTATAATTTTCCTTTATTCCTATGATGTGGCTTTGGACAAAGAGTCCTCCATTTTGTGGCCCATACATGCCCCAGTCGTGCCGTGAAACTATGGGAAAAGTGATGACATAATCAATTTACACATCCCAAACTTTCTGGCTCCTTGCACTGAAGCCTAAGTCATATATTGTTGCATTCATAGCTTAAACTATTCTAAACACTCTTATACACAGTATGTGAACATTACATAGCTTAACATTG
This sequence comes from Eriocheir sinensis, assembly GCF_024679095.1. Taxonomy (NCBI): domain Eukaryota; kingdom Metazoa; phylum Arthropoda; class Malacostraca; order Decapoda; family Varunidae; genus Eriocheir; species Eriocheir sinensis. The sequence continues at coordinate 3,230,439 of NC_066576.1, read as the reverse complement.
TGTTATAACCTAGAAATATTAGTAAAATATACAGACCTCCAGTGCCACGGATTGAATCACCGCTCCATATCGCTGAGTCTACAATTCAAATCCTTCTTCTTCTTCTTCTTCTTTTGACCTGTGCCGCTTTGTATCGCTTCTTAGGTCCTCCTCCTTTCGTTCCTCTTTTCTTCTTTTTCACTTCTACACACTTTTCTTTTCAGTATACATCATTTTCTTAAGCACTTCATCCTGAAACTTAGGTTTTCTGTCCTTTTCTTTTCCAGATTTATTTGCCTATGTGCTTTGCTATTTCCCACTAGTACACTTTTCACTCCACTTTTACTGCTCAGATCTTTTTTCCCAAACACATGTCAAGAAAATTTTTGTGTGAGGTATTAATTTCACTGCTTCCTCCTTACTGCCATATAGTCCTAACACGGTACTTACTCCTCCGTCTTCCTCCTCCAATCTGCTATGCCACTCCTCTTCCCCAATAATTTCCACTACTGAAGCCAATAGCCTTTGCCTCTCCTCTTCATACCTGTCACAGGCCACTATCAGGTGCTCTATTGTTTCCTTTTCCCCTATACACAAGCTACAGTTTTGGTCCTGCTCGTCTCTGCTTCTCCCCTTTACTTCTAGAGTTCCAGACCTTGCCTTGAACAGCAGCTTACTCCCCCAGTCTCCCCGGTACCAATTTTCTCTTTCAGGCTTTTGTTTTCTCTTGTACCATTTTAAAGTCGACTTTTCTGCTGCTCCTGCTTGCCATTTTTCCAGGCCATTGGTGGCAATGCATTTCTTGATGTCCTTAACCCTCATTCTGTTCCACTCATTTTCAAGATTTTCTCTCCTCTTCCATCTAGCTATTTCTTTTTTCCATGAGGATGTTGTTCTGTCCTCTTATCACCTTTTTTACCCATCTTTCTTCACTTAGTCCTTCGATTTTCTTCATTATCCACATATAAGCGACAGACTCGCTGCCCGCGTAACCCAAACAAACGAACATCGGCAGCTGCGTGTAAGCGTTCTTAACGGCACCTATGTTACCTTCTAATAGCACCATACAAGTTTATCCTTTTAGCACCATATAAATTCTATCGCACCATATAAATTCCTTACACATTAATATTTTACGTAATAACAATGAGGTATAATGAGGTATATTGATACCACAGGTACAATATTCGTGTGGGGTTAAGATACCAAGGGGGTGATCATAAGCCCACACAAAAGGGGATGTTCACATACTACATAGTGACACACAAGTGAGGTACCAGCTCAGTCAGTATGCTAGGGAACCTGTGGGGTTGAGGTCCAGACTGTGTGTGACAATTCACTCTTTAAGTAACATTAACATTGTATCAAGATAACACACTAACAAGCTTAGTCCCTAGGAGCTGGGTTCAACGTACCTGTGGGGGTGAGGTCCAGACGGTGTGTGAGGGAGACATCCTCACACAGTCGGCTTATCACCTCCCCTCCCACTGCTCGCGGCTAGCCAGAGGCTAGTGAACGCATTTATCGGTGGTTTAGTTAACATCCAATTGGCCTGTTCCGCCAGTTCAGCAAGAGTTTCGAAGCAATTGGTTCTCTCACTCAATACAGGTGAAAAATTCTGCTCGTCCATCCTCCATGAAAAAAACTAACCAATGATCATTCGGCACCTTCGGCCGAGGCGTAGTCGGGCCCACCAGCCCCACATCTGGTTCTGAGTGGAGAGATGGACACCTCTCTCACTCAACTCCGCTTTCACGTCTCTTCTCCCGGCTCTTGTTCGGCCTGACCAGCCCGCTTCCCTGTCTGCTCTCAGTGGTATCTCGCTGCCGCCTCTGTCTGCTCTCTCTCGCGTCTCCCAAGTTTCTCTGTCTGCTCTCCGCGGTATCTCGCTGCCTTCTCTGTTGCTGTAGTGGTGTTTGTCTCCTCACTCGCCCGTTGGTCTCCTTGCCCTCGCCTTCTCGCCTTTGCTCCTCGCTAAGCTCCTCCCCTCCCCCCCATCACGTGATCTTTAACCCCGCATTACTGACTCTCTCTCCCTTCCGGAACATTCTTTTACAATCAACCCCTACCTACCTAACTAACTAGTTATTGGTTTCTTGGGGGGTTCGAGGCTTTGAGATGAGGGATTTCAGTAAATCTCGTTCATATATTCGTTCCTTCGCTCGCCGTGTTATCTTCTCATAACCTTTTACGCACTTACATTCCTTAGCCACCCATTCACTCCCTCACTCATTCACTCTTTCACTCATTCACTCTTTCACTCATTCACTCTTTCACTCATCCACGCTCCCACTCGCTCACACTTACTCACTCTGTCACTCACTGACTTACTCACATTCTCTCGTTCATTCACGCACTCGCTTACACTTACTCACTCTGTTACTCACTGACTTACTCACATTCTCTCGTGCATTCACGCACTCGCTTACACTTACTCACTCTGTCACTCACTGACTTGCATACCCTCTCGCTCACTCACACTCGGACCGTTACACCATAAGGCTGTGTGCGTGGAGAGAGGTGGAAACCATGAGGTGCTGACGTCACTCCCCACCCCCTATAGGCCTCCCCTCTCGTAGGCCTTGTGGAAACACGGGCCGCGGAGGGATGCCAACCCTATCACTCACGCTATGTTCCCAATTATACTTATATTTGCCTTTCAATCAACCATTTTCTTCGTGATTATACATTGAAAAATATGTATGATTACACTAATATATGTAAAATGCTTCAATTATCAATATTTCCGTGTAGAGATGTTTACAGAGGCTACCAACCCAACTCGGAAGGAGCTCTAGCGGAGGAAGGGACCGAGATCACCTTATAGTATCCCGCAGAAAGGGGACACCGTTTAAGGGAAGAGGAGGAGGAAGGTTTAAACTTTAGAGGCTGCCTAATGGTACGGCCGTATATCTCTTCCCGGTACGGCGTACCGCTGTGCACGCGACACTGGCCGCCACTCTTCTCGTCCAGAACCCGTGAGAAACTGAGAATTCGAGCATAGCTGGGCACGATAACAGAAAACCTTATTCCCGACAACCGATAACTGATAATGGAAAACCTTATCGGTGATAACCGATATTCGTTAACTGGAGACACAAATATAGGCGATAACCAATAACCGATACCCGATATAAATCCACAATTCCGATACTAGCTAGCGATAAGTCCGATAGGCGAAAACGATACTATATTGATATTTCAAATAAAAAACAGATGAATTCAAATTTTCATTATCTGTATTTTAGAAAACTTACAAAACCTGAAAACCACACGTTGACACGTACATATGGACGGTAATACTAGAAACGCCTGAACCGGTGTTGTGTTATTGGCGTCCCCACCGTCAAAAGCTGGCGCTTTTGTTTACAAACACTGGTCTCTCGTGAACTGCGCATGCTCAGACTAGCAAGCGTAGACCTGTACAGTCTCACAAAGCTTTTTAACCGTAATTAAGAGTTGCTGGAAGGCTGAATCAGACATACAGTACCACTACCACCGTCCCCACTTTTTCTACCTAGAACGACACTCTGTACGAGTTGTATTTTATATGTACAGAGTGTCGTTCTAGAAACAGCGAGGATGGTGGTACTGGTTTACAAGGCACAGTAACTCCAGGTACTCAGAGGGGCACAGACACGCACAGGGCTCACGGAAACGGGCAAGGCACACAGGGGCAGCGCGCACGTCTCTCGTCTCAGGCAGCACAGACCACTCTCTGCCTTGCACCGGGCCCGCGGGCCGCGGCACAAACAACAGAAATACCCCCCAAAATATACCCCCTGGCGTAACAGTATAATATGGTCACAGGCGGAACTGCGGCAGCCAACCATTCATTACGTCATATTTTGAGTCAGTAATGCTAATGTATGTGGATCAAAAGAATTTATAGGCCTTATAGATATTCATTAATCTCGTTGACTTTGCACAGAAGTGAGTATTGTTGTGGTCCACTTGTCTACCCCTCACACAGGCAGACAGGTGCTCTCCCAATTACTTAAACTGGGCTCGCTATGGAAAACACAGTGCTCCCACGAGGCGGACAGCAGACACAAAGACACTCCGGCGGACACACTCGCACACACCCACAGAGCACACAGCGAGGCACAATTAAATACAGGGCGGACTTTCTTGGGGTTTACTAAGCAATAGAACGTTGTACAATCCTTATAAGTCCAAGGGGGAGGCAGTCAAGGCACAAATCACAGGCGATTAAGTCCTAAGGCACAGAGCACAGGCGAGCGCGTCCTTTGTCTTCTCTCCGTCTCCACTCTTCCTCGCCGCATGGCGTCCCTCTCCAGCCCGCCCCCTCAACGGGGCCGCAGGGAACCCTCATTACGTCACGTGGCGCCAATTACAATTTAAACTAAGCTAAGCCTTGGCGTAACACTACCCCCCCCTTAAGCGCAGGCGACCCGCCTCGCCAACTTAACAAAACAAACAAAACATAACTGGGGAACTAAACAAATCAGTCTGTATCAAAATCTGTAAGCCATCCTGGCCTCCTCCTATCACGTCTTGGTCGTCGCGGTGGAGGTGAGGGCGAGGGAGAGGCAGCGGGCTGGTCCAGGTCACCAGCAGAGCCGGCCTCCAGGTCGGCGTCTCCACCTGCCTCCTCCTCCACATCATCCGCGACCTCGACGTCCACCGGGTCAAGTTCTGCCCGGTCCTCCTCGTCACTACTGGGGTAGTCAGGGTCCTCCTCAGCGCCAGTACCCCAGGAGTAACGGCCCGGCCCATGGTAGCGCCAGAGCCGGTCAACGTGGACGACAGAGGAGCGTTTGCGGCCCCTCCTGATGCGGTAGGTGACAGCGGACAGGACTGCAATCACCGTGTAGGGCCCCTCCCAGGGACTCTGCAGCTTCGGTGATAACCCTTTCTTCCGGCGAGGGTTATGCAGCCACACTCTGTCACCCACCGCATACCTCACGTCCCGCATGCGGCGATCGTAGTAGTCCTTCATCGCCTGGCCTGCCACTCTGAGCTTGCCGCGCACCTGGTGATGGACCTCGACCAGGTTCTCCTGCAGCGCGGCAGCGAAGCCAGAGGTGACAGTCGGCAGGCCCACGTCCGGCGGCCGCCCCGTCGCCAGATCCACGGGGAGTCTGAGCTCGCGGCCAAACATAAGACGTGCGGGTGTATAGTCAGTGGCCTCGTGCACAGCGGACCGGTACGCCATCAGCATTGCGGGCAACTTGACGTCCCAGTCCTCCTGGTTTGCCCCGAAATACTTGGCCAACTGCTGTGCGAGCGTCCGGTTGAACCTCTCCACCATCCCGTCCGACTGCGGGTGGAGTGGCGTCGTTCGGGTCTTCCGCACTCCCAGCAAGTCGCAGCACTCACGGAACACACGGGACTCGAACTCACGGCCCTGGTCTGAGTGCAGTTCTGACGGCACACCGAACCGGGTGAAGCACTCGTTTACTAGGACACTCGCCACTGTTTCAGCCTCGTGGTTCGGGAGCGCATACGCCTCAGGCCACTTCGTGAAGTAGTCCATCACGACGCATACGAAACGATTGCCCCGGGGCGTCATGGGCAGCGGGCCAGCAATATCTACAGCAACCCGCTCCATTGGCGCCCCACGCTGTACAACTGAAGCGGAGCCCGATTCCGGCGTGTGGGCCCTTTTCGCACTACAAACGTCACAGGCCCGACACCACTCGGAAACGTCGTTCCGCATACCGACCCAGTAGAAGCGCTGGCGGAGACGTTTAAGGGTCTTTTTCGCCCAAGTGGCCACTAATAACACCGGCGTGCAACTCCCGTAACACCTCAGCACGCTTTGCACGGGGTACCACCACTACCCAGGCGTCTCTGCCCACTCCGCCTAACACCTCCCAGCGCTTTACTAGCACTCCCCACCGGTCCAACCGCAGCGTCTCCCACTGGTCGACGAGGCACTTAGTGGCAGGACTCTCCGCCGACACTTCCTCCCACCGGGGTCGCTCGCTGGCCCTGAGCCAACGCACTACAGGAGCAAGAGCGGGTCTGCGCTCTGTGCCTCACGCCACCGGTCGTTGCCTTCAGTGGCGTTGGCAGGCACTGTTAAGCGTCGGCAAACAGGGTCAGGGTCCCGACGCGCCTGGTGTGAGTAGCTTGCCTCACACGGGCTCTGACTCACGGCGTCAGGTCCTTCAGGGACGGAATGTGAGCTACCTGCCTCACACGGGCGTCGAGTCACAGGGTCGGGGTCCTTGCTAGCACAGTGAGAGCAACCTGCCTCACACGGGCGCCGGCTCAAACTATCGGCGTTGCTGTGCACACGACCCGGGCGGTGAACAATCCGGTAGTTGAACTGCTCGAGCCTTCCCAACCACCTCGCCAGCTGACCCTCCGGCGCCTTCAGTGTTTTCAACCACTGCAGGGCAGCGTGGTCGGTCCGGACGGTGAACTCAGCGCCGTAGAGGTACGGCTGGAAGTGCTCGAGACTTTTACTACTGCCAGCAGCTCCTTCCTGGTCACGCAGTAGTTGCGTTCAGGCCTACTGAACTTGGCGCTGTAGTAGGCCACCACGTGCTCCCTTCCATCCTTCACCTGCGACAAGACAGCCCTGATGCCCTCCGCACTGGCGTCGGTGTCAAGCAGGTAAGGGAGCTTCGGGTTGGGGTACGGCAGGACCGGCGCCTCCACAAGGGCCCTCTTCAGGCCGTCGAACGCAGCCTGGCACGCCTCGTCCCACTCGAAAGGCACTCCTTTACGAGTGAGGCGGTGTAGGGGCGCCGCGATGGTGGCGAAGTCCTGCACGAAGCGACGGTAGTAGGTGCACAGACCCAAGTAGCTCCTGACCTCAGCTACGTTAGTGGGCCGAGGCCAGTCTGCTACTGCTGCCACTTTCTGCGGGTCTGTGCGCACGCCGTCCTTGCTGACGACATGCCCCAGGAACGGCACCTCGTACTGGAAGAGGGAGCATTTCTTGGGGCTGAGCTTGAGGTTAGCCTTCCTCAGGCGTTGCAGGACCTCCTCCAGCCTCCCCAGCTCCTCCTCGAAGGTGCCTCCGTAGACGATGACGTCGTCGAGGTAGATGAGGGCCGTCCTCCACTGCAGGCCGTCCAGCACCCGCTCCATCAGACGTTCAAAACAGCCAGGGGCGTTGCAGAGGCCGAAGGGCATGACATTAAACTGCCACAAGCCCTGCCCGAAGGAAAAGGCTGTCTTCGGCTTGTCCTCTTCGGCCATCTCCACCTGGTGGTAGCCCGACTTCAGGTCGAGCGTGGAGAACCACCTCGCCCCTACCAGCGCGTCCAAGGTGTCGTCGATCCTCGGCAGGGGGTAGGAATCCTTCACAGTCACGTCATTCAGTGCCCGGTAGTCCACACAGAAGCGTTGTGTGCCGTCCTTCTTCTTAACCAGGACTACCGCTGAAGACCACGGACTGTCGGACTTCTCGATCACCCCCTGATTTGCCAGGTCGTTGACGGTGCGCTGCATCTCCTCTCGTCGGGCAGGTGCGATACGTCGAGGGGGACACTTGATGGGCGCGCTGGTTCCAGTGTTGATGCTGTGTTTCACCAGCGACGTGCGGCCCAAGTCCAAGTCGCCCCGGCTGAACACGTCTGAGTACTGCGTCAAGGTGTGGCGCACCCTCTCCGCCTGCGACTCCGTCAGGTTAGCGGAGCCCCTGAGCGCCAGGTCTTCAAGGAAGTCAGGCAGCACTCCCTCCGCAGGCGTAGACGCACTCTTCGACGGCTGTTCAGCTCGCTCCACCTCTTCACATGTGCCTAGTCTGGCACCAGCGGGTAGTCGCCGAGCCTCGTCAGAGAAGTTAGCAACGAGTACTGTCACTAACTCCTCCCCCGCTCCCACGAGGCTCCTCCCGACTGCCACACCGTCAGTCAGGTGCAGGTTTTCTGAGGGTTCTACTATGCCTTCCGCGTCGTGCATCACCCTCGACAGTCGACACTGGACTCGTCGCTCCGTCCTGGGGGCAAGGTGCAGTCGCTCGGCCGTCACTACCTCGGCACAACCGACTTCCGGAAGCCAGGGCACCTCTTGTCCGTGCACCCACATCCGCTTCCGTCCAAAGTCGATACATGCGCCAGTCTGCACCAGGTAGTCAAAACCGAGCAAGCCCTCTTCATCCAGGTCGGCGGCGTACACTGGCAGCCGCTCTTCTGCGCCGCCCACGCCGACACGAGCCACTACAGGCCCCTGGAGTGCCACGCAATGCCCCGTCACGCCGCACAATCTCTGCGGGGCGTCTGGGAGCCGCTCAGCGTCCAGCAACTCGGGGCGCACCAGGGTCTTTTCAGCCCCGGTGTCGACTGTCAGGCGGCAAGACTTACCGTCTACGTTGCCCTCCACCTGCACCGAACTAGTGGTATAGCGGAATCTTACACAAGTTGTGGCGTGTCGACCTTGGCAGGCTGGGTAGTCGCCCCTTGTCCAGCCCGCTGTTTCCCGCCTGCGCCACTTGCTTCGGCTTGGGGCAGGCGCTGGGTGATCAGACTTGCCGCAGTCCTTGCAGCAAGTCTGGAAGCCCCAGACTTCGGCCGGTCGAGGAACGCGTCCTTCGCCCCTCGGACACCGGTCGCGTCTGGCCCTTCTCACCGCAGCCCCAGCAACGGCCACCAAACTCGGGGCTCGTCTCCCTCGACGCCGCCTTACGCTCGACCTTCGCCTTCCGGCCTCGCACGTCGTTCCGAGGCTTGGCGTAGTCAGCGAGGCGGCTTGACGTCTTGAGAAACGCCTCGAACTCCATGGCCCTCGCCAAAGCCACCTGCAGGTCACCAGGGTGGGCTTGCTTTACGTAGATCTGCAGCTGGTGGTCCTGCAGAGCATCTACGAAGGCGTCACGGGCGAGGACGGTCGTCATGTCTTCACCAGCAGCCGGATAAGCCCGCCTCACAAGGGCCTCCACATCTTGCACCAGTTGTGACAGCGTCTCGCCCTTCTGCCTCGCCCTCTTCTTCAGCTGAGCCCTGTACACCTCAGCCTGGTGACTGTGCCCAAAGCGGCGCTGCAAGGCTTCCGACAGGCTGGTAAAGGAAGCTTGCTTGGTGGCTGGAAGGTGGCTGAGAATCTCGAGTGCCGGGCCCCGCAGCGCCGTTGCCAGCTGCAGCGCCTTTTCTTCCTCAGTCCACCCTTGAGCTGTTGCGAGCATGACGAACTGAGCAACGTAGGCCTCCCAAGCTACCTTGCCGTCATACTCAGCCGGCTTACGCCTGCGGTGGTCGTGGGAAGGAAACGAACGAGCAGGGTAGAAGGCAGGCACTCGGGGCAAGAAAGGAGGCAGGGTAGGGTCTAGGTGAGGAGGCGAGGGTGGCGGGCTGTTTGGCAACAGTGGCGGGGCTGCCGCTCGCCCCTGCCGCAGCCCACGCCAGCCGCTGAGCCCCGACCGTGACCCCCGGCCAGACACGCCAGGCCCGGAGGCTCAGAGAATGCACTGCGTGGCCTCAGCGAAGCTTGACACTGCCCCCAATCACACAAAGGCTCACTCTGCACTTCCTCTGGGGCAGCACACACGGCAGCCTGCCTCGCCTCAAACCTTACCTCCCGCACCTCACCTCTCAGTGCCTCTAGGCCCCTCTGTAGCTCACCCCGGACCTCCTCGCAGGCCTGATCGGTATACTGCCGTGCCTCCTGCCGCACAGAAGCCAAACTTGCTTGTAGTGCCTCCTCAAGCCTGCTGGCCTGTGCCTCGGAGCGCTCGGCCTGCTCACGGGCCTGCTCCTCAAGCCTGCTGGCCTGTGCCTCGGAGCGCTCGGCCTGCTCACGGGCCAGCTGGTCTGTGCGTGCGGCCTGCTGTGCCTGCTTTTGACCTTGAAGCGTTATTTCTTGCCTCAAGCCAGCCAACATTGAGGCAATTAACTCCAGCTGGCCAGGCTTAGCGTCTTTATCAGCCTCAAGGTCACCACTACCCCCACCACTCGCTCCGCCAGCCGCACCGTGCTCGCCGAGCTCCATTGTGCCCGAGGCGTCACTCTTTGTCTGCCCGTCCACTCACAGCACAATTTCCATCCCACTCCTGACACCACTGTTGTGCTCCACTTGTCTACCCCTCACACAGGCAGACAGGTGCTCTCCCAATCACTTAAACTGGGCTCGCTATGGAAAACACAGTGCTCCCACGAGGCGGACAGCAGACACAAAGACACTCCGGCGGACACACTCGCACACACCCACAGAGCACACAGCGAGGCACAATTAAATACAGGGCGGACTTTCTTGGGGTTTACTAAGCAATAGAACGTTGTACAATCCTTATAAGTCCAAGGGGGAGGCAGTCAAGGCACAAATCACAGGCGATTAAGTCCTAAGGCACAGAGCACAGGCGAGCGCGTCCTTTGTCTTCTCTCCGTCTCCACTCTTCCTCGCCGCATGGCGTCCCTCTCCAGCCCGCCCCCTCAACGGGGCCGCAGGGAACCCTCATTACGTCACGTGGCGCCAATTACAATTTAAACTAAGCTAAGCCTTGGCGTAACAGTATATACAAACATCGGAGATGTATTCTCTCACTAGATGACAAAAATATATAAGTGGCATCTTTGAGCGACAGTACGCGTACCTCCTTTATGACGGCAGAATACCATACGCGTACGAGTATATTACAGGGTATCAGGTTGCTCATACAAAGACGGACCAAAAAGTCGCAAGTCGCAAATTTCAAAATTCTGAAGCGCAGCACGCCAGAAAGTAGCCCAATTTGCGATAAGCAACCCAATCTGGCAACACCGTGTCTCACTCCGGCAACGAGTGCTAAGTCATGCGTCTGGCAGCGCGGGGCTCCAATACTGCGTGCTGATTGGCTAACTTACAGTCTGTCCTCTCTCCTACACTTTGGCCTGCTACACCGGCTTAAGCCCCGTTCACACTGTGCCGACTCTGAGCCAAGACAACCCACGACTCTAGGGTACATCAGGTCTTGGGTGTTGATGTAAAAGGGTCGGGCATTTCTTGAAAGAGGTCTCGAGATTGCTGCGCCGACGTCGTGACGGGAGGCTGGAGTCGTGAGGGGTAGCGCAAAAAAGTATTCCATGCTAAACTTTCACGACAAGGGTCGTCAAAAGTCTGGACCAACCGTCACTTCCGGTTGAGGTCTGAGGGAGGTCTGGGGCAGTCGTGACGACTGTCGTCAACAGTCTTGGCTTGTCTTGAGACAGTCGTGGCGACTGTCGGGGCCATTTTTAAAATTTTTACCGTTTCCTGTCGGCATACTTAAGAATGATGAGGGACTGTCGTGATGGCAGTCTTCGCCTAATGAAGGACGTTCGTGACGACTGTCGGGTCAGAAATATTGGCTAACACTGCGCCCATCAAGAAATGTTTATTTTTATTTTGCAATCACAAGCACAATAACAACTGGGCATGGTAACGTTTCGCTGGCACAAACTTGGGAACCGCACAGTACGCACGCACTCCTTTTGCCTCGATCTCTCTTGTGTTGAATGACACAACTAGGGTTGCCACCCTGAGGTCAGAAAAATGTGGAGTGCAACATCTCACTCTCCAATACGGAAAGGATCCATATTTATAGGAACGGGTGGCAACCCTAAAATTTCTCGAGCATTCAATGAGTGACAGCCGCAGCACGCTGCTGGTGGAAGGGAGAGGGAGAGGGGAGGGACGTCACGTCGCGTATTTTACACGTATTTTAGGACGAACCTTTGACAAATTTTACGCTGGTTTTGTGATTAACCGAAAAATGCGCTCACTACAATTTTAAGATACTGAATTTTATCAGCTTGACCATTCAGATAATAAAATACCGTACGGAACAAATGCTGTTCCATATTGGTTCAAAACGGAACGATACATTTCATTCTCGAATACAGAGCGATTCCGTATTTTAAGGAACGGCAAGGCTGCCGCCAAGACAGTCGCGAAGACGATCAGGAAGACCGTTGGCCAACTCCTTGGCAACTGTCAGACATCTAGTCGGCCAACCAGTTGACAGACAATCTGGAAGACTGTCGTCAAGACCGTCAAGACTGTCGGCCAATCGTTCGGCAGATTCGTGGTTGTCATAAACATGGCGCCATTTCAAAAGTTGACCGTTGAGACTCGTCTTGAGACTAGTTGGCAGCATGCCGCAGACATTCCGCCAACTATAGTTGGCCGAATGTCCCAGACAGTCGGCAATCATGGTAGTCGACACCAAGACGCCAAAAAATTCTTGGAGCGTGGGAGCCGCCTTGTCAAATACAGAAGTCACTGGGTTGTCTTGGCCCAGAGTCGGCACAGTGTGAACGGGGCTTTAGTCGCCGCACTACACTACCACCTAACATCGATCCTCGTCCATGTAGCTATCGTCTACTCTTAAAACAAGCTATATATCGTCCCTGCACCAACTATATATGTGATTGCTTAGTCTATTCCATTCCCCCACCACCCTATTTCTAACCCAATGCCTTCCTATTTCCCTCCTAAATCTATACTTTTCAAATTTAAATCCATTACTGTGTGTTCTATCCTGCTGGCTAATTCTCAATACTTTACTTATATCGCCTTTGTTGTAACCCTTGACCTATTTGAATACTTCTATCAGATCTCCCCGCAGTCTTAATTCGTCTTTCTAGCGAATGTAAGTTGAGATGTTTCAGCCTATCTTGATATGGGAGGTTCATCACCTGAATCATCTTGGTCATCTTCCTCTGAGCTGATTCTAGCAAGTTGATGTCCATCCATTTCTTTCTTTCCTTCTTCACTTCTCTTTCATTCCTAGCATACAGGTCACATTCCACCACCAACATATTTTGATCGGACACCGCATTAATCATTCCGTCCTCATCTATCCACATACGAGACACACACACTCACGCATTCTCCCATTCACTAACACATAATCAATGGCAGACTAGCTCCTGATCCCTCGCCCTCCACGTCCCACATCCCTCATCCATCGTCACATTCAGGTTTTCCAGATTCCTATCATCCACAAACTCATCCAGTATCTCTCCATTCCGGTTCATTCTCTCCCCAAGCACACCCACGTGTGCATTCATATTGTTGTGCTGGAAGCTTCCCCCGGCGTCCATGGGGCTCTAGAAGGCTCCGGGAAGAGCGAGCAGGGGGGCGGGGAGCAAAGCCTCGTCCGCGGGGCGCGGCCAGGCGCCAGGCGGGAAGTGTTGCCAACTCGCACATACTTTTGCTACATGTTCTTGTATGATCTAAAATATACTGTAATATTCTAGACTGTACTGTTCTGGATATATATAGGAGAAGAGGGCGAGAGGAGTCCAGTCCCAGTCATAGTAAGCTAGTGTTCAGTGAAGAGTCAGAGTGAAGTGTACTACTAAGGAAGAATATTAAACTACAGAAGTTGTGCAAAGTGTTTACATATCTCCCTCCCACGAAGTCTTGTGACGGCGACACGTAACCCAAGTAACACGTCCGGCATAACATTGGCGTCAGGAGTGTAGGCATTTGTTTTTTTCGCCATGGAGACTCGTTTCCAAGCTGCCCAGAGGGACGACATGTTGACTGAACTTTTGGAAGCCTTGAGACTGCAGGGGGAGAAACAAGAAAGAGCACTCCAAGAACTCAAAGAACAACAAGAAAAAGCACAGCAACAACAAGAAAAAGCACTCCAAGAACTCAAAGAACAACAAGAAAGAGCACAGCAACAACAAGAAGGAACACTCCAAGAACTCAAAGAACAGCTAGAAGATCGCTTCACGGGATTACAGCAACAGCTACGAGCAGTACAAGATGGAAGTGAATCAGTGCGAAGAGAAATGACTGATGTGACCACGATCTTGGGACAACGCCTGATGGAAGTGGAGAAAGAACACACAAATCTTCAACAAGAGATGGAGGTGGTACGGGAGACGACTCACAAAGAAATATTAGAAGTAAGTGAGAGTGAAGGCCCTTGAAGACTGCTTGGCTGGAAACGGACAGCCAGTGCCTGCAGGGGCTAGTTGTACCCAAGATGCTTCTCCTACGCAAGTCCGGGGTAGTTTGAGCCGTTTCGCCTGAGATTATCCCCGCAAGAAGTTCCGCCAGCCCCATGAGTCTGCTGGGTTCGCCTGTTAGAAAGAAGCCTCAGGAGTTTGATGGCAAGGTCTCCTGGGAGGCTTACCGCGCTCAGTTTGAGCTGTTGGCAGCTCGGAACGGATGGGATGACCAAGAGTGCGCGGTACAGCTGGCCACTAGCCTGAAAGGGGCGGCGCTGGAGGTCCTTGCTCAGCTCGACAATGCGACAAAGGGCAGCTACAGCGGGCTGGCACAGGCGCTGGAGCAACGATATGGGACCAAGCACCAGAACGAGCTCTTCAGGGTTAGGTTCAGAACCCACAACAGGAGGCGCGGCGAGTCTCTTCAGGAACTCGCTCAGGACCTTGAGAGCATGGCGCACAAGGCATACCCAGGTGCCACCCCTGACCTGCTGACGGTTTTACTGCGTGATCAATTCATCGATGCCCTGGACAGCCCTCAGCTGAAGATACAAGTGAACCAAGCTAAGCCAACATCAATGCAGGAAGCTCTGGCACGTGCCATGGAGTTTGAGTCCTTTGTTAGGTCTAGCTTGTCAAGCTTCAGGGACGACTCGACTTCTGGCTTTAGGGCACGAGAGGGCGCTGTCAGCGACACAGACAGGTTCCAAGGAACGTGCTGGTACTGCGAGAAGGTTGGGCACAAGGAGAACGAATGCTATAAGAGGAAGAAGGAATATGAAGGTGGCGCTAAGAAGAAGCCCAGGGAAGGACCCAAGTGCTGGACCTGTGGAGAAAAGGGGCACTGGAAAAATGAGTGTCGGAAAAAAGTGCCCCCGGCGAGGGACCACCACTCGGGCGAGGGAAGAAGGAGAACTGGTTCACGGGGGCAACGACCAATCTGTCCTGTACATGCCACGAAGATATCAGTGTGCAGGAGAACCACCATGACAAGCTGCCAAGTGGAGGGCAAGGTTGACGGAGTGTTGTGGCCTGTGGTCGTCGACACAGGCTCGGAACGCACATTTGTGCGGCCTGACGTGGTGAGTCGTCATCGGCTTCCTAAGACGTCGCATCGACTGTGCGGAGTCACTGGACACTATGCAGAGCTCAGAGGCCCAGTGGACGTGAAGTTTGAGCTCGGAGGAAAGGAAGAGTCCCCCTCTGTGTACGTGGCTGACATGGACGACCCCTGCATCCTAGGTATGGATTATCTTGTCTCCCACAGGTGCGAGCTGGACTTCCGCGCTAAGCAGCTGACTGTAGGAGGAAGGAGGGTGCCACTGACGACTGTGAACAAGGAAGACCTGCCAGTGACGGTCAAGCGCACCACCATTATTCCTCCGAGGTCAGAGATGCTGTTACCCTGTCAAATTACGGGTGCCCCCCCGGCTAGTCTGTGTGTGGTAGAGAGTGGAAGTCGATGCCCGGTAGAAAACGGGATGATTGTAGGCAGTACTTTGGTTGACCCTGCTGCAGCGGAAGTGCCTGTCGTCGTGGCCAATGTCTCCTTCAGCCCAAAGAAAATAGAACAAGGGACCATGGTGGGGTTGTGCCAAGAGATCGACCAGGAACCGAGAACCTGTGTCTGCAGGAGAACCCTGACGAAGCCCCAGGAGGAGCTGCCCGACTACCTGCGCGACCTGTTTGACAGGAGCTCCAAGTGTCTAGAGGAGCCCCAAGTGGAACAGCTCAGGGAGCTTCTCGTGAGGAATGCAGATGTGTTTTCCACAGGAGACCTGGACTTGGGGTGTACGGACCTGGTAGAGCACCACCTCGACACAGGTAGCCACCGCCCAGTGAAGCAAGCTCCTCGAAGGATGGCACCAGCCCGTCGCAAGGAGATGGATGAGGTGATGGATGATCTCCGGCAACAGGGGTTAATCGAGCGGTCCAGCAGCCCGTGGGCGTCTGCTGTAGTGCTCGTCAGGAAAAAGGACGGTTCCCTCAGGTGCTGCGTGGACTACCGAGCCCTCAACGATCTCACCATCAAGGATTCATACCCACTCCCACGGATCGACGACACGCTCGACACTTTGGTGGGCTCCAAGTGGTTTTCAACACTGGATATGAAGTCTGGGTATCACCAAATCAAAATGGCGGAGCAGGACAAAGAGAAAACAGCCTTCTCCTACGGCCAAGGCCTGTGGCAGTTTAAGGTCATGCCCTTTGGCCTGTGCAACGCGCCGGCCACGTTCGAGCGGCTGATGGAGAGGGTGCTGGAGGGACTTCACTGGAAGACGGCACTCATCTACCTTGACGACGTGATTGTCTTTGGCCAGACCTTCGAGCAGGAGATGGAAAGGCTATCAGAGGTTTTCGCCCGGTTTAGAGCTGCACACCTTAAGCTCAGCCCGAAGAAATGCTGTCTGTTCCAAAAGGAGGTCCAATACTTGGGACACATCGTGAGCGAGGCTGGAGTACGCACTGATCCTGAGAAGGTGGCTGCGGTAAGGGACTGGCCGACACCCACCAACGTGAAGGAGCTGCGGAGCTTCCTCGGGTTGTACTCATACTACCGCAGGTTTGTGAAAGGCTTCGCTACGATTGCTGCACCACTGCACCTCCTGACGAAGAAGGAGCGCAAGTTTGAGTGGACAGCGGAAACTCAGGTTGCCTTTGAGAAGCTCAAGGAGGCCCTCATCAGCTCGCCCGTACTCACCTACCCAGACCCCTCTAAGCCTTTTATACTGGATTGTGATGCCAGTGATGAGGGGATTGGTGGAGTGCTGTCCCAGGCATGTGCCGACATGGAGCGAGTTGTGGCCTACTTCAGCAAGAAGCTCACTCCAGCCGAGAAAAACTATTGCGTGACCCGGAAAGAACTCCTGGCAGTAGTCAAGAGCCTTGACTTTTTCCATGCTTACCTGTACGGTGCAACTTTCACCATCCGCACGGATCACGCTGCATTGCGGTGGCTGAAGTCACTGAAAAGCCCTGAGGGCCAGCTTGCTCGCTGGATAGGTAAACTAGAGCAGCATCACTACACTATTGTGCACCGATCTGGGCTAACACACGGTAACGCGGACAGCTTGAGCCGGCGCCCATGCCTACCTGAGTGTCAACATTGCCTCCAGAGGGAAAGCGTCCAGAATATGTGCCGCCGCACTACAGTGGAACAGACAGCGGAGGTGCCATGGGAAGACTTGGGAAAACTGCAGCGGGAGGACCAAGATCTGAGACCAATTATGGAGTGGCTGAGTCAGTCGTCAACGCGACCTGGGTGGGAAGTAATCTCGAGAGAAAGCCCTACCACCAAGAATTACTGGACTCAGTGGGACACTCTTCGGATGGACGACGGGGTGTTGCAGCGACGCTGGGTCTCTCATGATGGTCTTGACCACTACTGGTCCACGGTGCTACCTATGAAGTCCCGGGAAGGCGTCTTGAAAGAAATGCACGACAGCATCACCAGCGGACACCTTGGGGTAAAGAAGACACTGAGTCGCCTGCGGCAAAGGTTCTACTGGGTTGGCATGAGGAAGGACGTGGAAGAATGGTGTCACGCGTGTGAGGTGTGCTGTGCAAAGAAGGGCCCCAAGAAGCGTCACCGTGCCCCATTGCAACTATACCAGGTTGGAGCCCCATGGAACGGGTGGCAGTGGATATAGCAGGACCCTTGCCTCTGACGACGAACGGAAATAGGTACATCTGCGTCACAATGGATTACTTCACCAAGTGGCCGGAAGCCTACGCCATCCCTGACCAGGAAGCCACTACCATCGCTAAGGTATTGGTGGAGGAGTTCTTCTGTCGCTTCGGTGTGCCTAACGAGCTCCATTCCGACCAGGGAAGGAATTTTGAGTCAACAGTCCTTGCTGAGTGCTGCAAGCTTCTGGGTATCAAGAAGACCCGGATCACCCCTCTGCACCCACAATCAGATGGAATGGTGGAGAGGTTTAATTGGACGTTGGGCCAGGAGTTGGCCAAGCAGTGCAACAATGATCAGTCTTCATGGGATCAGAAGCTGCCTGCGCTTCTCATGGCCTACAGGTCTGCCGCCCACGAGACTACGGGGTATTCACCGGCAAAGCTGATGTTTGGACGTGAGCTGCGATTGCCGGTGGACCTACTGACAGGAAGGCCTCCTGGGGAAAGCCTTCCAAGGGACGCCTCCAATTTTGCCCGTCAGCTAGAGGAACGGCTGGAAGAGGTACACCATCAAGTCCGAGGTGCCTTGAAGTTCTCCGGGGAGTCCATGAAGCGCGGTTACAATATGAGGGCAAGCCACGTTGACTTCAAGGAAGGAGACCAAGTCTGGGTTTACAACCCGCAGAGGAAGAAAGGACAGTCTCCGAAGTTACAGAGCCCCTGGGAAGGCCCTTACACTGTGCTAGAACGCCTCTCCGACGTGACTTACCGAATCCGGAGAACGGAAAGGACCAAGCCGAAAGTTGTCCACGTCAGCCGCCTATGGAGGTACCACGGTCCGGGAAACTACACCTGGAACAACTACAGACACCCAGCAGCCGACGAAAACGCAAGGGACGTCCAGGACCGAGAGGAGGTCGACGACGACGTAGGCCTTCTGGACCTTTCAGCCGAGAGAGATAACCTCCCGGCTTCGGCAGATGTTCCAGGGACACCCCAAGAAGCGGACGACGACGAGGCGCACCAGGAGACAGACGCGCAGGAGGCACCGAGCAGAAGACAGAGACAACGCAGGCGTCCACAACGATACGACGATTATTATGTTTTTGATTAATTCTCTTATGTTTGTATATAGTTAAGTGCGTGATCGGGACGATCACAATTAAGAGGGGGGGATAGTGTTGTGCTGGAAGCTTCCCCCGGCGTCCATGGGGCTCTAGAAGGCTCCGGGAAGAGCGAGCAGGGGGGCGGGGAGCAAAGCCTCGTCCGCGCCCCGCGGGGCGCGGCCAGGCACCAGGCGGGAAGTGTTGCCAACTCGCACATACTTTTGCTACATGTTCTTGTATGATCTAAAATATACTGTAACATTCTAGACTGTACTGTTCTGGATATATATAGGAGAAGAGGGCGAGAGGAGTCCAGTCCCAGTCATAGTAAGCTAGTGTTCAGTGAAGAGTCAGAGTGAAGTGTACTACTAAGGAAGAATATTAAACTACAGAAGTTGTGCAAAGTGTTTACATATCTCCCTCCCACGAAGTCTTATGACGGCGACACGGAACCCAAGTAACACGTCCGGCATAACAATATCTCCTGATCTCCGGCATACTCCCTCACAACTTTCCTCACTACGCCAGACTTCCCTCTGTTCTCCCCCACGGCTCTCTCACCTTCCACCGTCATGTACACCACAATCACTATCAACCTCTCAGACTTACCCTTGGCATTCACACACTCCACTTTCACTGCTAAAACATCTTCACTGTCAGCACTAGTCCGGCAAATCTTAAGTGGTGGCTCTGACGTAGACAGCCCACTGGACACTGGTGCTATGTCTCCAACTGACCTCGCGTACCGTGCCTCTCACACCCTTCTCTCTCTCCCTCTCCCCGTGTCTCTCTCTTTCTCTCTCACTCTAGTATAAAAACAAATATGTTTTTTATGATTGATTCTCTACCTGTGAGTTAATACAAAGAAATTTGTACAACACTTGGCAGAGTTGCCACCGCTGCGTTGTCAGCTCGTCAACCCAACACACCGCAGGTGCCAGTTGCTCTGCCTGCTTTAATTATGGCATTTCTGCCATTTTGTAGTGTGTGTCTACCATCTGCCATACAATGTCACCCATATGGCATAATTATGAAAAAATATGGAGACTGTACCTATATATGGAATGCCAGGACCGTCAAGCAAATTCTGATGTGAGTCATATGCAGGTGAATGGTGAGGTTCCGCTGGGGATGGTCAGGGAATGGGGAAGGAGTGGTCGCTAAGAACAGTACAATATTACACTTTGACCTTATTTCCACACCACCCAAGGGCGCGATTTTTTAAATAGGTTTATTATTATTAATATTATTATTATTATTATTATTAGCCTATTATTATTATTATTATTATTATTAATATTATATGCATTGTCGTGCACCATACGCCCCGAATCGAGTATACACCCCCACCACTTTTCTCGCACACACACACACACACACACACACACAGAGAGAGAGAGAGAGAGAGAGAGAGAGAGAGAGAGAGAGAGAGAGAGAGAGAGAGAGAGAGAGAGAGAGAGAAAGAGAGAGAGAGAAAGAGAGAGAAATTTAACACCCACACACACACACACACACACACACAGAGAGAGAGAGAGAGAGAGAGAGAGAGAGAGAGAGAGAGAGAGAGAGAGAGAGAGAGAGAGAGAGAGAGAGAGAGAGAGAGAGAGAGAGAGAGAGAGAGAGAGAGAGAGAGAGAGAGAGAGAGAGAGAGAGAGAGAGAGAGAGAGAGAGAGAGGCACGGTGTGCGAGGTCAGTTGGAGACGTGGCAACAGGGTCTAGCGGGCTGTCTACGTCAGAGCCGCCACTTAAGATTTGCCGGTCTTATAGCCCCTACATTCACTTCTCCCACTCTGAAACACTTACTTTTCCTGTGGAGCAGGGCTACGCCTCCTCCTCGTGTGTGCTGCTTCTTTCTGCCCTTCCCAATCATCGCAAACACTTCCCCATCCACACGCACGTCATCCCTTAAGTGAGTCTGTCACACCAACCAGATCAAAGTTCCACTCATCCAGCTTACCTGTACCCCATCCTCTCACATTTATTTATTTATTTATTTATTTTATTTTTTTTACAGCAAAGGAGACAGCTCAAGGGCACAAAAAAGTAAACATTAATAAAAAAAAGCCCGCTACTCGCTGCTCCTAAAAAGAATCCAAAGAGGTGGCCGAAAGATAAGTCAGTTTCGGGAGGAGAGGTGTCCTGATACCCTCCTCTTGAAAGAGTTCAAGTCGTAGGCAGGAGGAAATACAGATGAAGGAAGATTGTTCCAGAGTTTACCAGCGTGAGGGATGAAAGAGTGAAGATGCTGGTTAACTCTTGCATAAGGGGTTTGGACAGTATAGGGATGAGCATGAGTAGAAAGTCGAGTGCAGCGGGGCCGCGGGAGGGGGGGAGGCATGCAGTTAGCAAGTTCAGAAGAGCAGTCAGCGTGGAAATATCGATAGAAGATAGAAAGAGAGGCAACATTGCGGCGGAATTTAAGAGGTAGAAGACTATCAGTATGAGGAGGAGAGCTGATGAGACGAAGAGCCTTTGCCTCCACTCTGTCCAGAAGAGCTGTGTGGTGGAGCCCCCACACATGAGATGCATACTCCATACGAGGGCGGACAAGGCCCTGTATATGGACAGCAACTGTGCAGGGAGAAGAACTGGCGGAGACGGTACAGAACGCCCAGCCTCGAGGAAGCTGATTTAGTAAGAGATGAGATATGAAGTTTCCAGTTGAGATTTTGAGTTAAGGATAGACCGAGGATGTTTAGTGTTGAGGAAGGTGATAGCTGGGTGTTGTCAAAGAATAGGGGATAGTTGTTTGGAAGATTGTGTCGAGTGGATAGGTGGAGAAACTGTGTTTTGAGGCGTTGAAGGACACCAGGTTCTTCTTGCCCCAATCGGAAATAATAGTAAGGTCTGAGGCTAAGCGTTCTGCAGCCTCCAGCCTTGAGTCGTTAAGTTCCTGAAGGGTGGGTCTTCTATTAAAAGAAGTTGAATAATGCAGAGTGGAATCATCGGCGTAGGAATGGATAGGACAGTTCGTTTTGGAAAGAAGATCATCAATGAACAACAGAAAAGAGTGGGAGATAGGACAGAACCTGTGGGACACCACTGTTAATAGATTTAGGGAAGAACAGTGACCGTCTACCACGGCAGAAATAGAACGGTCAGAAAGGAAACTGGAGATAAAGGTACAGAGAAGGATAGAAACCGTAGGAGGGTAGTTTAGAAAGCAAAGATTTGTGCCAGACCCTATCAAAAGCTTTTGATATGTCCAGCGCAATAGCAAAAGTTTCACCGAAACGGCTAAGAGAGGATGACCAAGAGTCAGTTAAGAAGGCTAGGAGATCACCAGTAGAACGCCCCTTGCGGAACCCATACTGGCGATCAGATAGAAGGTCAGAAGTGGAAAGGTGCTTTTGAATCTTACGGTTAAGGATTGATTCAAAAGCTTTAGATAGACAAGAAAGTAAAGCAATAGGACGGTAGTTTGAGGGATTGGAGCGGTCACCCTTCTTAGGTACAGGCTGTGTGAAGGCATACTTCCAGCAAGAAGGAAAGGTAGATGTTGACAGGCAGAGGCGAAAGAGTTTGACCAGGCAGGGTGACAGCACGGAGGCACAGTTTTTAAGGACAATAGGAGGCACTCCATCAGGTCCATTAGCCTTCTGAGGATTGAGGCCAGAGAGGGCATAGAAAACATCATTTTGAAGAATCTTTATAACAGGCATAAAGGAGTCAGAGGGGGGATGAGTAGGAGGAATATGCCCAGAATCGTCCAGAGTGGAGTTTTTAGAAAAAGTTTGAGAGAAGAGTTCAGCCTTAGAGATAGATGAGACGGCAGTGTTGCCGTCAGGACTGAGAGTGGATGGAAAGATGAAGAAGTGAAGTTGGAGGAGATGTGTTTGGCTAGATGCCAGAAGTCACGGGAAGAGTTAGAGAAAGCAAGGTTTTGACATTTTCTATTAATGAAAGAATTTTTGGTTAGTCGGAGAATAGATTTGGCACGATTTCGGGCAGAAATGTAAATTTCATAGTTAGCATTAGTTTGAAGGCTCTGGTATCTTTTGTGAGCTACCTCTCTATCATTGACAGCACGAGAACAAGCGTGATTAAACCAAGGCTTTTTAGCGTGAGGAGTAGAGAAAGAACGAGGAATGTATGCCTCCATTCCAGAGACAATCACCTCTGTGATGCGCTGAGCACAC
Organism: Eriocheir sinensis; assembly: GCF_024679095.1. Taxonomy (NCBI): domain Eukaryota; kingdom Metazoa; phylum Arthropoda; class Malacostraca; order Decapoda; family Varunidae; genus Eriocheir; species Eriocheir sinensis. Next base: position 3,207,747 of record NC_066576.1, on the reverse strand, counting down.
ACAGAGGGGTCTCTATCCTGGAAGCAATAATCATTCCACGGGAAATCGGAAAAGTACATCCTCAGGTCGTCCCACCGAGCTGAAGCAAAATGCCAGAAGCATCGCCTCTTCGGTGGGTCCAGAGGATGTACAGGAGCGATAGGACAGGATGCAGAAATAAGATTGTGATCGGAGGAGCCCAACGGAGAGAACAGTTTGACAGAATAAGCAGAAGGGTTTGAGGTAAGGAAGAGGTCTAGAATGTTGGGCCGATCTCCAAGACGGTCAGGAATACGTGTAGGGTGCTGGACCAACTGCTCTAGGTCGTTGAGGATAGCAAAGTTGTAGGCTTGTTCACCAGGATGGTCAGTGAAAGAGGATGAAAGCCAAAGCTGGTGGTGAACATTGAAATCTCCTAGGATGGAGATTTCAGCGAAGGGACAGTGGGTCAAGATGTGCTCCACTTTAGAATTCAAATAGTCAAAGAATTTTACATAGTTGGTAGAGTTAGGTGAGAGATAAACAGCACAGATGTATTTAGTAATAGAATGACAGTGAAGTCTTAACCAGATGGTGGAAAATTCAGAAGAGTCAAGGTCGTGGGCACGAGAGCAAGTGATGTCGTTGCGCACGTAGGCGCAACATCCAGCTTTGGATTGAAATTTAGGATAGAGATAGTAGGAGGGAACAGAGTAGAGATTGCTGTCAGTAGCCTCAGAAACCTGTGTTTCGGTAAGGAAGAGAAGGTGAGGTTTAGAGGAGGAGAGATGATGTTCCACAGAATGAAAATTAGAGCGAAGACCGCGAATGTTGCAGAAATTGAGAAGAAAGAGGTTCGAGGAGTTATCAAGACACCTCTCGGGTCGGCAGCCAGAAGGGGAGTCCTCCCTGGGGGAATTTGTGGTCCCCCCCCCAGGCGGGGACTCCGAGGCATATACAACCAATGTTCATATAGTTCATACGTACGCTTCACTGCCTGGTTGGTGGTTTCTCTTCCTTACTCTCTAGTGCCTCAAGCATCCACACACTGGATGGACCTAGCATTCCTCCACTCCCTCAGCCTCCTGCCCATCCTATCGAGTCCTGACTGGTTCAGGTGGACCCCATCTACGTTGAAGTCCATCCCTTCCCGTAGCACACCATCTAGATCTATGAAGCTAACATTCCCTTTCCTATCCTTCAGCCACTCTACCTTCAGCTGTAGCAGTTCCTCCTGAAGCCTAGCGTTCGTCCTCTGCCTAACCCTCTCATACCTCTCCCCTTCTCTAGGGCGCCTCATATCCCCAACCACTGCCATGCTCACATTCTTACCCTCCACTGCCTCTACCACCTCCTTTACTATGTCCTCCGTTTCAACATTCTCCAGATCATTCCCACCACCCTGAATGATCAGGCCATATCCTTAAGCTCTCCTGCCTTCTCCTCAACCTTTCTCCTTACTTCTCCAATCCTGGTGCCACTCAAGCTCTCCACACCACTCCCCTCGGCCTTATACCCCAACTGACTCTGCGTTCCTCATCATACTGTCCCCAATGACACGGATTGGGGCTATCCTCTTAACTGCCTTCTTCCTCACCTGCGACCTGCCTTCCTCCTGCTGTGCCCACTTAGCAGTTAGCACATCTGTGGGGTGAAGCTTGGAGGAACAATACATGAAATGGCCCTCGGTGAGCGCGGCTCTACACTGTGGGGTGAAGCATGGGGGGTAGGGGTGGGCGGAGCTTAGCCGGTGAGCAAGTCCACCCATAACATTCACTCCCAGATCGTCGGAGTAAATGAGCTTGTCTACCTTACTTCTTCCACATATGTTTTTAGTTATTCAACTGCAGCAGTATATGCACTAAGGATGTATGCACAGGTTTTCATAGAAAAAACGCCAGCATTTCCTTGTCTTTATTCCGTAGAAGCTGAGATGAAATGTTCCACACCCCCTTGATCCCTCACACTTCCTCTGTATAATTTTCATTATATATTGACCCATAGACTTATGATTGACCATGGCCTCTTTTTTAATGTAGAAGGGTGTACAGCCTTCTATGTAGAGCGTCTCAGATGTGATCAAAACCCACTAAATAAATAAATCATATAAGAGAGAGAGAGAGAGAGAGAGAGAGAGAGAGAGAGAGAGAGAGAGAGAGAGAGAGAGAGAATGAAAATGAGGGAGAAAGATAATAAGAATGAGAGAGAGGTAATGAGAATGAGCGAGAATGAGGAGAGCAAAGAATGAGGGAGAATGAGAGAGGGAATGAAAATGAGAGAGGGAGGGAATAAGAATGAGAGAATAAGAGTGAGAGAATGAGAATGAGAGAAAATAAGAATGAGAATGAGATTGAAAATGAGGGGGAAATGATAATGACAGAAAATGTGAGAATGAGAGAAAATGAAAACTAGAGAATAAGAATGAGAATGTGAGAATGAGAATTAACGTTGTCAGGCAAATGAGTGCCATCATCATTCATCATCATTTCATCGACGCCTGCTCCTAGGAGCTCCCACCAGGGGATGGCCACGGCAGAAGAGCTTCCAACTTTCTCTATCCAGACACTCCCTCCTTGCCTGCTCAAAGTTTCTCAAAGATCTTTCCCCCCTCTCTCTAACGTACTCTTGCACCCTATCCTTCCAGTTGATTGAATCGACTCTGTAACTTGCCCTGGTTAGCAATCTTATTTTACATGTTCTGGAGAATAACTATGTGTTCATTGTACTTCTGATAGTACCCAAAGACCTCTACATTCCAGTAATGTGACCTGTTTGTGTTTGTGTGTTAATTAAAGCCAAGGGAGATCAATTACATATTATTTTCTTGAAATTTACACCGAGGAATCATTTGCATTCTTCTGTGTCGCTCTTTTTCAAGCTCAGTTTTCCCGCCTCCTATATAATATTTCACTACAAATATCATTTTGTCTTACCAATGAAACGTTATGCTGCCATCCCTGTCTCTGCGGGCGCAACGAAAGGCAGAGCAAGCCGGCATGAAGGCAAAATGTTGAGGTGTGTGGGTGTATGTGCAGACACATCAAGGGTTCTGCAGCATCCAGTCTTGAGTCTGGTCATTTCCTGCACCCGTCCCTGGCGGCAGGCTTACCTGGTGCAGACACATCAAGGGAGCCACGTGGTCAGGCCTGTCAGCAGAGCCAGGGCGGGGTTGCTAAACACTGTCCTCCACCGCCACCACATACAGCAGCACCCAGCGCCAGATAGTTACCATTGGGCCTTGGTGCTGCAAGAAATTCCAGGCCCCTAAGTATCTTAATTTACACACATCATGCCCGGGCGGCCGGGCCCTCGTACTGAGATACCAGCTCCCCCCCCTCTCTCTCGGGCCCTGGCAGCACCACACAACACCTCAGGGGAAGTGGATCTTCATGTGCTTGGCAATAATCTTCTTGGTCTTGAAATGTTTTTCACAAACATCACACTTGAACTCTCTCAGATCAGAATGTGTGACAACGTGGCTGTTCAACTCAGACTTAGAAAAGAACCTTTTGTCACACTCAAGGCATTCATGAGGTCTGATACCAGTGTGTGCAAGTATGTGTCTCTTTAGTTCACTCTTCACACTGAACCTTTTGTCACACTCAGGGGATTCATGAGGTCTGACACCAGTGTGCGTAAGGGTGTGTACTTTCAGACCGAACACTTTGCCGCACTCATGGCATTCATGAGGTCTTTCACGAGTGTGTGTAAGGGTGTGCTTGTTAAGGTGACTCTTTAAACTGAACACATTGCCACACACATGGCATTCATGAGGTCTTTCACTTTTTTGTTTTAGTTTACTTTTTCAGTCTTGATTATGGGTGATGGGGCACTCTGCCAAGTGCCTAACAATCACCCACTTTTTAGAGGCTGCAACCGAGGGTTCTTTTTAGGATGGTAGTGGTTCCCTTAAGGGCAATTGTTTGGATTTCTGTTGCCCTCGGGTTTCCTGGGATTTTAGCTAGATGGTCTTTGAAGTTCTTTTTCAGTAGGCCTGTTGCTCCGGCAATGACTGGCACAATCGAGATGTTCTTCAATTTCCAGTTTCTTTTCATATCATGCATCAGGCCTTGATATTTGGTGACCTTCTCCCTTTCAGCTCTGTTTAGCCCGCTGTCATGTGGGATACTGACCTCAACTATCATAGCCACTTTTTCTTTCCTGTTCCACACAACCAGGTCCGGTTTCACTGCAGCATTATCTAGGTAGGTAGCTGTTGGAATTACCTGGTCATAGTAGATGGTGTGCGTCTCATTTCCGGTGATTTTCTCTGGCTGATGTTCCCACACTTTGCTAGAGCACTTGATGTTCAGGCTGTTGCAGATGGTCCAGTGTAGGTATTTGCACACTTCATCATGCCTGACTGTGTAGTAGCCATCGGCTAGCAGAGTCTGGCAGCTGCAGATCAGGTGGCTCACACTTTCAATTTCAGTGTGGCAGAACCTGCATTTGTTGTTGTTACTGAGACCAGCCATTTTTTTGAAAGCGTTGGTCATTATGGCCTGGTCTTGTGCTGCCATTATCAGCCTCTCCTGATCGTAGTGGAGGGTTCCTTTGATGAGCCAGTTCAGAGAGCTCTCCTTGTCAATGTAGTCTTTGGAGAGCTCTTGCAGGAAAAACTTGGCACGTTGGTGTTCTGCCCACTCAGTTAAGTTGGTGTTCTGGAACTTCCTGGTGAATTTTGAACAGCTCTTTCTGGCCATTTTGGTGGCTGGTGTGTTTTCTGTTTCCTGCTCATCTACTATACAATCCTGTCCAAAATGCTGGGCCAGCTTAGTAATTGAGGTGTTTTTGCTGGCTTTGTTGGTGTGGTGTTCCCGGACCCTGGCAATGTTTGGACTTAGGGAGCTTCTGAGGTATTGGCCGATGCTCACCATAGTGGCTCTGTGTTGGTGGTTAACTTCAGACAGTCCTAGGCCTCCCTCTCTTCTTGGCATATACAGTCTTGGAAGGCACTGATTTCTGTAGATGACCTTGTGGAGTGTTAAAGTTTTCCTTGTTTTTACATCTAATTTATTTATTTCGGTGTGAGGCCAGTCAATAATGCCAAAGCTGTAACTTAGCACTGGCATGGCAAGTTGGTTTATGTCAGTTATTTTGTTTTTGTTGGTGAGTTGCGTCTTGCAGATCTTCTTCAGACGGCTGAGGTATTCACTGCCTGCCTTCTTCCTCATGGTGGTATGCTGTATGCTGTCATTTTCCTCAATGCCAAGGTATTTGTATGGCTCATGCTCCATTAGGTCTCTGATTTCACTGGCCTCGTCTAGCTGGATGTTCTCGGTGTGGGTCTTTTTTCCACTTCGCATTGTGCATTTAGCACATTTATCAAGGCCGAACTTCATCCCGATGTCATTGGAGAAGGTGTGTACAGCCTGGAGCAGTTGGTGGAGTTCTGCGTCAGAGCTTGCATAGAGCTTAAGGTCATCCATGAACAGTAGATGGTTCACTGTTTTGTTTGGGTCTTTTTTGCGAGTTTGACTTAGGTTGTACCCACTTTGGCACTTATTAGGAGCTTACTGAGAGGGTCTATTGCCATACAGAAGAGAAGGGGGGATAGGCTGTCTCCTTGGAAGATTCCTCTTCTTATTCTGACCTTGGGGATGATGGTTTTCCCCTTGGTGTGGCTGAGTGTGATGTTTGTTTGCCACATTTGCATTTGTGTTGCCAGTGCTTGAGTGATGTTAGGGTGGACTTTATATAGCTCAAGACATTGTAGTATCCATGAGTGTGGCACGCTGTCGAATGCTTTTTGGTAGTCGATCCAGGCCCGTCCCCAGAAGTCTAACCATAGGGGGGCAATTGAAATATTAAGGGGGGCAGATCATGAGAAGGCTGTCAGTAGCATAGAGCAAAGAGTTAGTCCCACCTATATCGATGCATGGGTCCATAGTTGTCATGGCTAAAGTTGGGATATAATAAAAACAGTTCTCTCTCTCTCTCTCTCTCTCTCTCTCTCTCTCTCTCTCTCTCTCTCTCTCTCTCTCTCTCTCAGAATATACATTTTGGTATTACCTTAAATGATGAGGAAAATTACCTCAGATTTACAGATTTTACCTGATTTTAATTTTAGTATATCTACATACTATTTATATATATATATATATATATATATATATATATATATATATATATATATATATATATATATATATATATATATATATATATATATATATATATATATATATATATATATATACTAAGAATGAGGAGATCTGCATGCTAACACAACTTACTGGATAAACACTTTCCCTGAACTGCGCCACGACAGCGACGACACCCAACCTCCTCCCTCGCTAGACTGAGACTGATTTGAAATGCCTGCGGGTTGGGAACAAAAAGCTCGCTGATTGGTCGATTGACTGAAAAAATAAGATGTAACGCGCCATTGGTTGATACATATATAGATCGTTCAATTTTGTTATTGTTTTCATGGCGTTACGGGGGGCGGGGAGGGTTTCCGCTGCAGGGGATACAGGAATTTTTTTTATTGTGTAACTTTTTTTTTCTTGATTTCCGGAAGAGGATAACATCTACCAATATACGGAAACCGAAATCTTGCAGTAAACGTGAGTACCAACGCTCGTAGAGACATTCCCAGATCTCCTCGATATTAACTGAGAACCTGATAGTTGGGGTGGGGAGTAGGAGGGGAGGAGCAGGAAACTTGGTAGTTGGGGGGGCAGCGAATCTGGTAGGGGGGGCAGTGCCACCCCGTGCCCCCCCTTATGGACGGGCCTGAGTCGATCCAGGCCACACTCAGGTTTCTTTGACGTTTCTTGCAGTCTTCCAAAAGTGTTTTGTTAAGAAGAAGCTGATCTTTGGTACCAAGGCAGCTTTTTTTGCACCCAGTTTGCTCTTTCTCTAAGTAGTTGCCGGAGGATAGATGTTCTTTCACCAGTGTGTGTAAGGGTGTGTGCATTAAGGTGACTCTTCCTGCTGAACGCTTTGCCACACTCTTGGCATTCATGAGGTCTCTCACCAGTGTGTGTAAGGGTGTGTCTGTTAAGGTTTCTCTTCATACTGAACACTTTGCCACACACTTGACATTCATGAGGTCTTCCACCTGAGTATGTGGGTGTGTTTGTTGAGGTCTCCCTTCCCAGGGAGTCTTTTCCCACATTCTTGGCACTCATGCTTCCCTTCACCAGTGTGTGCAAGGCTGTGTCTGGTGAACTTGCTCACGCTCTGAAACCTTCTCTCAATCAAACTCTCCCTTTCCTTTATGGCTGGAGATGCAGCAGCAAGGTGGTGGTGGTGGTGGTGGTTCTCCTGATCACAGCATGCAGTACAGTAAGGTACTGTGCGACTGTGAGGATAGTGACAGCACAGTTCAATATTAGGGTGGAATTTCTTTATGTTACGGTACGGTAAGAAGGAAGGATCTGTGTTCCTCCACCTTTCTGTACCTCTCCGCAGCAAGCCACGCCTGGTAGAGGCCGGGTGTGGCCCTGTCTCAGCTCCCTCACCAGGCCTGCGGGGAGGTCAGCAGGGCAGTGACAGCAGTCAGCCGACCCTGCCTTGACCTCAACCCTGACTTCAGGGGTTGGTCACTGGGGTGGGCAAGGAGACTATAGAACAGGAGAGGGGGCCTCTATGGGAGACCGTGGGCGGGTGTTGGTGTATGTCGGTTGCAACAGATGGCGCAGGAGCAGCTTTGTTTACATTCAGGCGCCTCCCCCCCTCCAGACCAACCCCCAACCCCTAGAACCCATCAGCAGTGTTGCTACATGGGATCAAGCAGCAAATGTTGCTACTTTTTTTCTTCAGTCTGGTTATTTCCCATTTTAAATAAAAAAAATAAAGGTAGATAAATATTAAAATGAACAGTAGGAACTATATATACTGTATATATTTACCAGGTAGATATAGCCTGACTGCATGTCATGAGTAATGCTATTATTGTTATATTATTATACCACAATTATATTACTTTTTCTGCATGTGTGGTTAGATGTGTTTTATGTGTTTAACCTTTCTGTATACATACTGGAATGAACCAAGGAATTGTAGCCCTACTGCCGTTCTTTAAAACTATGTGATCATGTTTTTTCTTCCAAACTCATTGTTTTAGCACGCACGCTGGCTTCCATCAGTAATGATGATATATATACATTGAGTCATTGGTTTGTAGGGGGAAAGAGTGGGTGAATATAATTATCTCGGTCTAACTTATACTGTTTATTATACCGCTATTCGCAGAAATATCTTTCTCTGCTCCGATTGCAACGCTGCCTCGTTCAAAAATCATAACACCTCCGCGGCCGCCACGTTTACCAGCCGGAGCCTCAAATCATGTCCCTTTGTGGTGATAAAGAGGACACAGCCTGGTGTGAAGCTACATTTATTACGGAAGGATGCCAGCCGGGGTAAGTGATATATATATAAATAATGATAATGTGGAAATTCTAATTTTCACGCTGACAGCTGTTCTGAACTTGCTAACTGCATGCCTCCCCTCCTCCCGCGGCAAGAGGCCGAATGGCCTACACACGGCAGGTCCAGATTCCTCCCCATTACCACCTGTCAGCCTCGTCCATGTAGCTATCCAGTCTACTCTTAAAACAAGCTATCGTCCCTGCACTCACTATGTGATCGCGGAATCTATTCCATTCCCCCACCACCCTATTATTAAACCAATGCCTGCCCATTTCCCTCCTAAATCTATACTTTTCTAATTTAAGTCAATTACTGCATGTTCTATCTTGCCAAACATCTTATGCAAAAGTTAATCAGCATATCTCCACTCTTTCATCCCTTACACTGATAAACTGGAACAGCCTTCCATTGTCCGCATTTCCTCCTGCCTATAATTTGACCTTCAAGAAGAGTGTATCAAGACTCTACTTTTGTCTGTTTGGGAGTGGTGAGTAGTGGGGCTTTTTTTTCTAGTACGCTTTGTTGCTCTTGAGCTGTCTCCTTTGTTTAAAGAAAATAATAGTTAAATAAATGGAAGTTGGCCGCCAATGCTTCCAACACATTTTGGTGCCATATCTACAAGTGGCTGGTGACTGTAAGCATCTCAGCAACCTGCATGCATATATGCCATTCCTATCATGGTGCATGGAGCAAGCTTCACATAACACTCAGACAGAGACAGTTTAATTATGGTTACATATCAGACTCAGTTTATTGCTCAGTCTATTAGATGCAGTGCTGTTAATATTGTTAGTGGTAGTATTAGTACAATTAATGTATTTATTTTAATTAATTTATCAATATTTATTTATTATATTCTTAGTGTTTGAAAATTCCAATACTAGCATTAAGATAAACAAAAATATCAGAAATATATTTACACTCATTAATTATTATTGCTTTTCTTATTATTACTTCCTTCAATGTCCTGGCACTTTGACATCTAGTGTTTTTCTGTCTAGCAGCCAAAATTGTGGTCTTTCTGAATGTGTATGTCCTAAGTCTTCATTGGTGTATCTAGCTATATAACAAAAATCTGCATCTCTCTCTCTTCTCACCCAGTTGTCCCCGTACATCCTTTCAGTATCCAAAGAATTTCAATCTACATCTTGTAATCACTCAACTAATGCAGTGCAATCCTCATCTCTGTATTTTACCGTGTGGACATACTCTTTCCTTCCATGTTCCACTGTCGTATGTTATTCCACATCTAACACAACCACATCCCAACAGATCCGAACACGTCCGATATCATCCAAGAGAATGTGGCAGCTGAAGGGGGAGAGGCCAAGGGTGAAGACATTTAGCCACCCCCCCTGAAGTACATGGCATCATTCAACACTCTTGGTAAGCTGCAGGAATGTGCTTCCCATTGCAGTGCACCAGCTCCATGTACTGATTTTGGTATGAATACTTCATCTAGTGTTTGTTGATTGTTGTGATATTAATCTAATTATGACTTCACAAAATAGACTGTGCAAGTCACTTAACGCATGCCCTGCTCAACATCACTTTTAAGTTGTAGAATTCCTTCATATGGATGCTGATTCATGTATCCTGAAATGATTGGATATTGATTGTCTTAACATTTTTTTTTTGTCCATGATCACTGAACCATGTTACGGTATGTCTTTGGGTGTAGATCCAGGAAATGAGTTTTTGGGAGGACGTCAGACTTTTTGCGGGTGGAAGGAGCATTAGCATTACCGATTAGCCATTCTAGGCAGTCCTGGTCTTGAAAAACTGGTGAAGTGACCTAAATCAATGGGTATAACGGCCTGGACTTTGTGCCAAAGCATTGTTTTAGCCGCAGCGCGCTTTTGAGCTAGTTTTCCTGTATCACTCAGGAACATTGGGGGGGCCTGGGCTCCCCTTTGGATCCACCAATGTAGCTATGTCTTATAATATATCTATCCTTTACAGTCTGATGGTGCATCCTTCTAGGTTGTCAAGTTTTAGTAGCTACTCATGAGAAGTATTCCTTATAATGATCATTGATTTCCAGATGGTTTGCACTAAAAAAAGTGTCGTGTAACCTGCCGCAAATAATAATCAGCTGTAGTCAACCCTTGCTTTAAAGAACCAATACGGAGGAAGGGGGTGATGTTATATCCAAAAATCTTTTACATCTGAAGTAATCCAACCTTTTTGTGTATAATAAACTTTGTTTGTTACATGAACTTAAAAGTTCACAATTTCCATACATGATTCTTTTTTCCTTGTATTTGATGATTAATCCTGACATGTATTTCCATTATCAGTAGGTAATATATAGTAACAAGACAATAATACACATTATAACAATGTATATATTATAGCCCAATGAGTGCACGAGATCATTTACCTCATCAGTGACGCCAAGTTCAGGATCGTAGATGTTGTTAATAATCTTCAAAGTCTCAACCATGTCGCCCCGGGGTCTCGCCAGCATGGGTAGTTGTAATCTTAATCTCTCCTGTAACGCTTTGTATCGCTTCTTAGGTCCTCCTCCTCTCGTTCCTCCCTTCTCATTCACACATCTTTCTTTTCAGTGTTACGTAATTTCTAACCTGAAATAAAGTCACTTATTTTCACTTTTTTTTCAACCATTTGTGCCTTTTTTTTCCAGCACTGCGCGAGGAACACTTTTGCTCTCCTGTGAAAGAAAAACAAAACACAGAAAATCGATTGATTGATTGATAGTTTATTCATTTTGTTGCAAGTAAAACAACAAAGGAGAAGGGAGGAGCATGCCATCCCAACCCCCAGGCAGTACAAATCGGTGTTCAGCTACTCGGGGCAAGATGTCACATGCTCTCCAGGAACTCTTTCATCGCCTCAATCACTCGTCCACTCGTCTCTCCACTCAGCCCCAGCAGCAGCACCATCCACTACCTTCCAGTTCTCCCATTCACTCCACGTCCCATCTCACTCAAACACCTGCATCATCTCATAAGAACATAAGAACGCAGGAGTCTACAAGAGGCCGGTAGGCCTGTACGAGGCAGCTCCTTTGACCCTAAGCTCCCGTGTATCTAACCCCACCTAATATCGCTGTCCATGAATTTATCTAGTCTATTTTTGAATGTGACAATTGTATTGGCACTCGCCACATGACTGCTAAGCCTATTCCACTCATCCACCACCCTGTTAGTAAACCAATTTTTGCCTATGTCCCTGTTGAATCTGAATTTATCCAGTTTAAACCCATTACTACGTGTCCTACCCGGTTCTCTTACCAACAAAACCTTATGAATGTCTCCCTTATTAAAGCCCTTCATCCATTTATAAACCTCGATCATGTCTCCACGCACCCTTCGCCTTTCTAGAGAATGCAAGTTTAACTGTTTGAGTCTTTCCTCGTATGGCAAGTTTCTCAACCCCTGAATCATCTTAGTCATCCTCCTCTGCACCGATTCTACCATTTTGATATCCATTCTATAGTAAGGTGACCAGAATTGAACCGCATAGTCAAGATGAGGTCAACTAACGCTAAATATAGTTTGAGGAAGACTTCGGGGCTTCTGTTGCTTACGCTCCTTGAAATAAATCCCAGTACCCTATTAGCTCGATTTCTAGCTTGAATGCATTGTGCCCTTGGACGGAGATCAGAGCTCACTAAGACCCCTAAATCCCTCTCGCACCCAGACCTGCTTATGAGAGTGTCATTTAAGCAATAGTTATGTGAGGGGTCGTTCCTACCTACACTCAGAATACTGCACTTCCCTACATTGAACTCCATCTGCCATTTATCCGCCCAGTCATACAATCTGTTGAGTTTACCTTGGAGAATACTAGCGTCCCGATCCGACTCAATTACTCTACCGATCTTGGTATCATCTGCAAATTTACTAACATCACTACTAATTCCTGTATCTAAGTCATTGATACAAATAATAAACAAAAGTGGACCTAATACCGAACCTTGTGGGACCCCACTCGTAACACATCCCCAGTCAGATCTTTTACCATTGATTTGCACTCTTTGCTTCCTATTGCTAAGCCACGCCTTGACCCAGTTCAAAACTTTACCCTCTACTCCGTGAGCCTGTAATTTAAGCAACAGTCACCTGTCATACTTTTTCTACATGCGGCACAGTCTCGTCCACACCCCTGGCACACTTTGCTGCGGGACTCAGACCATCTATAGTTCCTTGTATTCACATCCAGACACTGCGCTCTAGCACGGAAAAGAAGATCACCTCCCAGGCTTCCCTCATACCACACCTCTCACTTTGGGGCCTCTTTCTCCCTGTACCAGTCGAGAGTTTCCTTTCTTTCCATCTCATTCTTCCACTTGCTCAATCCCTCATCTTTTACTGCCATATCTATCACATTCTTCCACTTTCTTACATCCCACTCAAACCCCTCTCCATTTCTGCCTATCTTCAAAGGGTCGGTACACCCACCTACTTAGCATGACATTTCTGTCTATCATTCGCCCACATTTATTCGCCCATTTGCCATCTCTTATATTCCACAAGTATACTTTTTTTGCTAATCTTGCATCCTCCATTTGTTCCAGTCTCACTTTATATCTCAAGGTTGCCTTCACTAGTCTTTCCTTAAAAGTGCTCCATCCCATGTCCCCCCTAAGAGCCTCTACTGCCGCAAACCTTGGTGCATTCAGTGCCATTCTTGCTACCCTATTCTGCCCCACTTCCAGTTTCTCTATCTCACTGTCGTTCTATGCCATCACATCCATTCCATACATAATGCTCGGGACAGCCACACTCTTCCAAACCTCACAGATGACATCATACTTGCTCGCTCTCATCCTTGCTGCAATCCCTAAATGGCCTACCCACTGGCTCGTCATACATCTCTTCTCAGTCTTGGCCCTATCGCAGCCATTCACATCCATCCACACCCCTAGATATTTGTATTCTACTGTCTGATCCAACTCATTCCCTTTCAATCTCCAAGTTGCTTGTCTCTCATCCCCTGACCTATTGACTATCATAATCTTGCTCTTCTCACTGCTAAATCTAACACCAAAATCACTTCCATAGCCCTCTACCAAATCTAACTGTCTTTGTAAGTCTTTCGCAGAGTCACTCAAAATCAATTGTCCGCATACAACACACACAACTTGTCCTCTCCAAGTTTCACTCCTGCATTCATTCTCTTCATCCTAACTGCCAGCTCCTCTGTATACAGGCTAAACAATGTTGGTGACAGAATACAACCCTGCCTCACTCCTCTCTCGCTCTTCACCCAGTCTGTCTCTAGGTTCCCAAACCTGTATTTAGCTCTTGTGCCTGTGTATGTACTCCTAATTATGTTCACAAACTTATCACTCAATCCAATCTGCTCCAGCACTCTACACAACATACTCCTATTAACCCTGTCATAAGCTTTCTCTATGTCTAGAAAACCTAAGTACAACTTTTCTCCTGCTCTCTTTTTCCTTTCAATAAGTTCATTCACCACAAACATATTATCTTCCGCTCGCCTGTCCACTCGGAACCCATTCTGCTCCTCACCTAGTACCCTGTTCCTCGCAATCCATTTACACAACCTCTCATTCAGCACTGCACACACACACACAAAATTCCCTGCTATATTTATAAGGGAGATTGGTCTGTAATTCTTAAGCTCCTGTCTACTCTTGTGTCCACCCTTACGTATCAAAGTCACCTTATATTCATTCCTCTTGCTCGGCACTCTCTCTTCGTCCCACACCTGGTTAAGGGATTTATTATACATGTTATTTTTTATTTTTTAGTATTCAACCATATTTCTTCTCATTTATGAATAATACATTTAATTTGCTTTCTTTTGCTACCAAATATATATATATATATATATATATATATATATATATATATATATATATATATATATATATATATATATATATATATATATATATATATATATATATATATATATATATATATATATATATATATATATATATATATATATATATATATATATATATATATATATAACCTGAATAAGGCCCTTAATATAGGTTGATTTATATAGTGAAATGATTACAAAACTAGTAACTTTTTTATTTAGATATCTTAAAATGGTTTTGATACAAGATAGTCAACATATTGAAGTGTTCACATATGAATTTTTATGCATATATATTAATTTTTATGGCATCAGGAAGGCGTGCTTGGTGGCAAATGAAAGCTCTTTTAATACAGATTAATAATCAGAAAAAAATTGGAAAGCATGAAATAAATAAAAGTTATAAGCAAAAATCTAGAACGTATCCAAATCGCAGCAAAAGGGCCGTAAAAACAGGCTATTTTGTGACACCTCGATGACCAACTTGGAATCGAGCTATCAAAAACTCCGTCGAGTTGGTCAAACTACATTGCCAAGAGGGGCTACATGCCAAATTACAGCCTTCTAGAGGCGATAGCAAGGCCACACTAGACAAAAATGGCAAAGTGTCTGGAGTTCGTCAAAATCGCTCTTGACAGGGTTTTTGTTTCGAGCTCTAGCGACGAAACTACTGGGAGTAGGGAAATGTTATGCACCATATTGGAAAGCACATTGGCAGGGCTAAATCTTTTGCTAAATAAGTGTTTTGAAATTCTCAAAAAATGAGTGGGTTTCAAGGTTGGGAACTCAAAAAGTTTTTTTTTCAGTCGTTTTTTGCGAATTTATTTGATTTTTTACCCTTTCGAGTCGTTTTTTGAGCCCGGTCGCTAATTAACAAATTTAGCCAAGAAGCGTGGAATTACGAATATATATCAACGGAAGCTGTATTTGGCCCTCTTTTCCACAGGTTATGTTGGAGGTCTGGTGGGCTGGGGCAGCTGAGGCATGGTCATTGACGGGAGGTTGGTTAGGTGTCGGAAGGAGGTAAGGGTGGGAATAGGGCAGGGATGCAGGACTAATATAGGGTAAATACATGGATGGAAAGGTAAGCAAATAATATATAAATAAATGAATAAAAAAACTTCAAGAGGGGAGAGTCGAAAGGAATAGGGAGAGGGTGGTTGTGGCCACGTTAAACGGTCAATGTAGACAATGATAGCAAGCGGATGGGTGGACAAATGATGCAAACAACTCCTGGCAAATGCAGGACACCTTTAGACGGTCAGCCATGCTGGAACAGCTATCTAAGTCGTTAGCCCAAACCACCCTACCATACTCAGCGTGTACTTACGAATTATCTGCACTAAAGACAAATAACATGTGCATGGCTGAATTCTATATATATAATGCATGTGTGTGAGAGAGAGAGAGAGAGAAAGGTGGGGTGATGGTGGAGGGAGGGCACGGGAGACGGAGGAGGGAGGGAGGAAGAGGAAGACCCAAGTCTATATACGTATATATACACCAAGTCAAGTCATACGCAGGTTTGTAGGAGGAGACACGACCGAGGTGTGGTTTATGCGTGACAGTGCTTGGAGCCAAACTAGAGAATGTAGAAACAGGGATTTAGAGAAAACAAAAAAAGGCAGACTAATTTAAATCAATCACTTCATCATGCCCTCCCTCACACCCCACACCACTGTCTGTAGGCACTGGAATTACAGTCACGCAATAGCAAAATAAAAAGGCATATTTTTTTCCGTCAGTGGCTTGCCTGAATGCGCTGTGAAAGAAGGCAAGCATGCACATCCAAAGTGCACACACAGCCGCAACTTTAGTCACCCCTGAAATGGTGGGTATTTTTTTTTACCTTCAAGTGACGTCATCCCGCTGCTCCGCCCCCTGCACGTACCGGTCGCAGTTTTGAAGCAGAGTGACTTGACTTGGTATATACATGTATAGACTTAGGGGAAGACAGGATCGAGAGGGTGGGTACACACGTGACAGCAAAGTCACGCTTCCCTTGTTCGAATGTCTAGATGGCCATGCCAGGCTTAACCAATAAAGTCGGAAGTGAGCACCTTAATCATTCACATTTTGCAATGCACTATATTGCCAAAAATTATGGCAGGGTGTCAACAATAGGTAGGCAGTGGCCGAAGTGGTAGCGTACTGGGCCCACATTCACCGCGTGATGGACGACGCGGGTTCGAATCCCCACGCTACCACTCGGATTTTTCAGTCACCGCCGAGTGGCTTAAAACTACCCACATGCTGTCCTGAAGACCACCCATTAACCCGGACTCTAGAGGAAGCCGTCCAAGCGAATCAAGAACGAGTTCCGGGGGGCAGCATGAGCCAATGCAAGATGGCGCCACTATAAACACTCGCCTGCGCCAGAACGGGCTGGGCCGACCATCAGGCCCCACCTGGTAGAAGCCTTGGGCTGACCATCAGGCCCCACCAGGAAGATGCCTACCGGCGCAACAGGCAGTGACGTAAAAAAAAAAAAAAAAAAAAAAAAAAAAAAAAATGCTGTGCCAAAATACCACACTGCTCAAGCTGCTTCTTTATAAGATATTTGCGAAAAGCGATGGGTCAAGGCCCCTGAAATGCATAGTAACTGAACTTTAAATGAAATACAACATACATGTACAAATAATGGATGCAATAGCAAAAATATATACAATAGATTAAACAAAGTTATATCTAAATGAAAGAGAGCAAGCACAAATTTAAGTGATATCTGTAATGAGGTAGGGATGTAACAGGTCTACAACCCTATTCCTCCTCATCACCTGCTACATTATAAGAAAACTACAGGAAAATGTTAGCTTTAAGAATGAAATTTGTAAAACTGATGCTGTATATGTAAATGACACTTTTTCTTTACTGTCTATGGAGCAGATTGTGGCTGCAAGATCAACAAAAACAAGAGCAATATCCTGATTTACAGCAACAAGACCAAAGACTCGACAACAAAAACAAATGGCATAAAAATTACAAGTAGCTGAGTTAAAATTATTTCCAGTAGAAATTGCTTCCTTGAACCTTAAAAGGTTTAGCAAGGCAAGACAACTGAGAAATATTCTGTGCTTTGATTGAGGCAATTCATGTAACTGACTTCTGATTGGAAAAGCCTTGTGGAAAGTACTAGTAATGCTGGGATTCCTCTACACTTCTGAGGTCATGGTATACACCAAGCAGGAACGGCAAAGCTTACAGTAGACAACCAGGCATGCAGGAACATGTTGCACCTATTACACGACACAGCTGAATCAGCTCTCACAGTAGAAGTGGGAGCATCCTCTGCAGCCTCCAGACATGCAAGGCAGCTTATTTGTAAAACACACAATAGAAGAACACAATAACCTCTTAAAAGAAATAACCCTCCAGCAACTGGATAAAGGACAAAGTAATTTGGCTAAGCAAGTCAAATTTTACATGGACAAGGTAAGTATTGATACAAACAGATTAACCTACTAACTGAAGAACAAATAAAAAGTAAAATCAATGAATGGGATACAAACATATGGAAATAAGTCAATGGAAAATAAATCTACACTCAGCTGGTACAAACTCTACAAACACAACATAAAAGAAGAAAAATGGTTTGACAAGTGAGGAATCACACGTAATGAAGAAAGCCCCCACATAATGCTACAACGATATTCGAGGAACAAATTCCTTAGAGAAGGTGAAGAAAAATATCAACTAAGTAACTGAGAAATGGAAACTTTGGAGCACTTCTTAATATACTGTGAAAAAAATGAAAGCATCAGGAACCAGCATAAACTATTTGACCAGTGGGAAAACATAAATAAAGAAATTCAGAGATAAATGCTTTTCAGTGTGAATAATGAACTAATGAAAAGATGTACAGTAGTAAAACACCTGTGGAAAGTACGAAAAATTGACTTGGTGTTGGTTTGGGAGGTAGTTGTCCCTTTCGGTTCAACCATAGCCTTTGTAACAGTTTACTCCCTCATGGCCAACACCCTGAAAATCCAAACGAATACAGCCTTAGTAGAGCCCGTAGAGGCACAGGCGGGGACATCTACAGGAGTCCACCCTATCTGGTGCACACTGCCCAGGCTCTCTCTAGGAATTCCTTAACCCCCTCTATTGTTCTTTTGGTCCCTGTCTGCAGTGTACTCAGACCTAGGAAGAGTTCTATCACCCTTTCTACATTCCCCTCTAGTATCCTATTCCATACTTCTGTTCCAAATTCATCATCATCATCATCATCATTTCATCGACACCTGCTCCTAGGAGCTCCCACCAGGGGATGGCCACGGCAGAAGAGCTTCCAACTTTCTCTATCCAGACACACCCTCCTTGCCTACTCAAAGTTTCTTAAAGATCTTTGCCCCCTCTCCCTAATGTACTCTTGCACCCTATCCCTCTATTTCACAGGAGGTCATCCTCTAGCATTCCCTCCCTCTATCTCACTCGTATACACCTTTCTGGTCATCTTACTCTCCTCCATTCGCTCCATGTGGCCAAATTCCAAATTCCTGTTATCATTCCTACCATACTCTGCCTAGCCCTATCATACCTAGGACACTCTAGTAGCATAATTCTACGGTCTCATCGACCCTCCTTTCACACACGCTAGAGTACCAGCACCCCAAGATTCAATCTAGAACCATAGTTGAGTGTGAGGCATTACAAACCTTATCCCAACACATCTACACCATCCGTGGAGTGAGACAAAATGTATACATAAAGAAGACAAACTTTCTTCATCTTACATGACTGCTTTTCCCACTCCCTCACTCAGCTTTCTTCTTCAGACTTAATTTTTGCTTACAAACTGGTCAGTATAACTATTGTAGGTAAATACACCTTAGAAGTGGGTCTTCATGTGTTTAGTAATGCCAATCTTCTTCTTAAAGAGTTTCCCACAAACATCACACTTGAACTCTCGAAGGCCAGAGTGCCCAAAGATGTGCCGGTCAAGGGCCGACCTCACAGTGAATCTCTTCCCACACTCTTTGCACTCATGATTTTTCATATGTGTAAGTGTATGCTTATTAAGGTAACTCTTTTGGCTAAATTTTTTTCCACATTCTTGGCATTCATACGGTTTTCCACCAAAATGCGTAAGGGTGTGAGAGTCAACGTCAGCTTTGCGGGTGAATTTCTTTCCACATTCCTTACATGCATATTTTTTTGCACGAGTATGTGTACGGATGTGTGCATTGAGGTTATTCTTCCAGCTGAATTTTTTCCCACATTCCTTACATTCAAAGTTTTTTATACCAGTGTGTGTTACGCTGTGAGTGACGAGGCCTACCCTTCCGATGAATTTTTTTCCACAATCCGCACATTCAAATTTCTTAACACCTGTGTGTATAAGAGTGTGTTGATTAAGGACATTCTTCCTGCTGAATTTTCTTCCACATTCCTTACATTCAAATTTCTTCACACCTGTGTGTGTAAGGGTGTGTTTATCAAGGATATTCTTCGAGATGAACTTTTTTCCACATTCCTTACATTCATATTTTTTTACCCCACTGTGTATACGGATGTGCTGAGTAAGGTTACTCTTCAGGCCAAACATTTTTCCACATTCCCCACATTTATATTTTTTTTCACCAGTGTGTGTAATTGTGTGTCTCTTAAGATATCTCCCAGCTGAGAATTTTTTTCCACATTCCATACACTCGTAGTTTTTTACACCAGTGTGTGTATGGGCGTGAGCAGTGAGGGGACCTTTGCTGATAAAATATCTTCCACAATCCTTACATTTATGGTTACTCACACCAGTGTGTGTAAAGGTGTGTGTTTTAAGGCTACTATTTTTGTTGAATTTTTTTCCACATTCCTTACATTCATAGTTTTTTACACCAGTGTGTGTAAGAGCATGTAAACGAATTTGTTCCTTCCGCCTAAATTTTTTTCCACATTCCTTACATTCATGATTTTTTACATCAGTGTGTGTCTGGGTGTGTGAATCAAGGTGACCCTTTCTGATGAACTTTTTTCCACATTCCTCACATTCATAGTTTTTCACACCTGTGTGTATAAGGGTGTGTTGATTAAGTAAACCCTTTAAACTGAACTTTTTTCCACAATCCTTACATTCAAAGTTTTTAACACCTGTGTGTTTATGGGTGTGATATTTGAGGCCTGGCCTCGAGGTGAATCCTTTTCCACACTCCAGACACTCAAACTTCCTCTCTCCTTTGTTGCTGGAGTTGCCAGCAACAAGCTGCTTCCGAGGACCACTGACTCTCCTGCCACCGACAACAGTCTGCTCCTGCTTATCCTGGCCACTCATCATCAGCAGCTCATGTTGCTGTCCAGCCCTGCAGCCTCCTGCCTGCACACCTGCTGCAGGGAGTCAGTCAGCTGGTCTTGGTGCTGTCCAGCCCTGCACCCTCCTGCCTGCACACCTGCTGCAGGGAGTCAGTGGGCTGGTCTTGGTGCTGTCCAGCCCTGCACCCTCCTGCCTGCACACCTGCTGCAGGGAGTCAGTGGGCTGGTCTTGGTGCTGTCCAGCCCTGCACCCTCCTGCCTGCACACCTGCTGCAGGGAGTCAGTGGGCTGGTCTTGGTGCTGTCCAGCCCTGCACCCTCCTGCCTGCACACCTGCTGCAGGGCTCTTGATCTTGATCTTGATGTCACAGGTGGCTCGGGATTTCTCCCCAGCCAGGCCTTTGTAGCGGCAGCTCCTGTGAAGAGAAAACAAAAAAAACATGCGGGAAGTCAATGTTCTCGGGGCAAGATATCATTCCCTACATCTTTCACGCCACATGCCTTCCAAGAACTCTTTCACTGCCTCAATCACTCGTCCACTCGTCTCTCCACTGAGCCCCAGCAGCAGCACCATCCACTCCCTTCCAGTCCTCCCGTTTACTCCACGTCCCATCTCGCTCAAAAACACATGCATCATCTTCGTTCTCTCCCTGTCATACTTCTTACATTCCAGCACTACATGCTGCACAGTCTCGTCCACACCCCTGTCACACATCTGGCACACTTTGCTGCGGGACTCAGACCATCTATAGTTCCTTGCATTCACATCCAGACACTGCGCTCTAGCACGGAAAAGAAGATCACCTCCCAGGCTTCCCTCATACCACACCTCACACTTTGGGACCTCTTTCTCCCTATACCAGTCGAGAGTTTCCTTTCTTTCCATCTCATTCTTCCACTTGCTCAATCCCTCATCTTTAACTGCCATATCTATCACATTCTTCCACTTTCTTACATCCCACTCAAACCCCTCTCCATTTCTGTTTGTTATTCTCCATTCAAACACATTCTGTCTATCTTCAAAGGGTCGGTACACCCACCTACTTAGCATAACATTCCTGTCTATCATTCGCCCATTTGCCATCTCTTATACTCCACAAGTATACTTTCCTTGCTAATCTTGCATCCTCCATTTGTTCCAGTCTCACTTTATATCTCAAGGTTGCCTTTACTAGTCTTTCCCTAAACGTGCCCAGGAATCTGACTCCAAGAAAACAGTGGCGGAAGGGGTGGACCGAGCCAAGGACGAGGTAAACAAGGTTATAGAGCTAGAGAAGGAAAACATGAAAAGGGAAATTCAGGAGGAGGTTAAAAGGACCCTTGAAACCCGTCCTAACCCAGACCCAGAACCTAAGGAACCAGTTCAGGTGAAGAAGGAAGTTCAGAAGATGCTGGACGATGAGAAGGACAAAGCCTTCCGTGCCAAGAACCTCATTTTGGGGAGTGTACCTGAACCTGACACTGATGACCTGGATGTGGGCAAAGCTGCTGACCTAGAGTACGTCACCAAACTCTTTACAAGCATGAAGGTCGGGCCAGAAAACTACAAAGTAGTAGACACCAACAGGCTACACAGCAAGAGAGATGCAGATAACAATGCCAGACTACTTAGGGTTAGATTTGAGGCTCCTTACATGGTTGACCGAGTGGCAAGAGCAACACCAGAACTGAGTGCCGTCCCTGACCCAGCGATGAAGAAGGTTAGGATCTTCAGAGACAGGTCAAAAGCGGAACGGGAGAAGAGACAGAAATTAATAACTCTGGCTGTGACCAAAACACAGGAAGAAAATGACCAGGAATTCAAAAACATGGATGTCATCAGAGTGCCAAAGGAGACCCAATCAGCGCGATCCTTTCGGCAGAGAAAGTATCGCTAGAGATAAGACTACCCCCTCACACCAGACACTTAAATGCTTGTACACTAACATCGATGGCCTCAGTAACAAAACCGCTGAACTAGACGCTCTCCTCGACAAAGAACAACCAGACCTAGTCTTTCTTACAGAAACCAAGTGCAATAGGGACACCCTGAGTTCCAATATCTTCAACACCAAGAAATACACTGTCATAAGAAGGGACAGACCTGTACAGAATGCACCGGGAGGAGGAGTAGCCTTATTGGTGAACAATGGACTCATCGCGAATGAGGATTCTGTCGGTTGCCTGAATGACCACCAAGGCCAAGAGTCAGTCTGGTGTGAGGTTAAGTGTCAGAGGGCGGGGAGGGATTTAATTATAGGCACTATTTATAGGACTCCGTCATCCAGTCATGACAACAATTATCTCATATGTGACCTGATTAGATTAAGGGAATCTTATTCTAAGGAAAAGCAAATACTAGTCTGTGGCGACTTCAACTTTGGAAACATCGTCTGGGAAGAGAACCGTACAGTGAGTGGCACTCAGGGTTATGGCCAAGCCTGTAAATTCCTGGATGCTGTGAATGACAACTTTTGGACCCAAAATGTGGACGATTGGACCCATATGCGGGATACAGATAACCCTTCCGACTAGACCTAGTATTTACAAAACCGACACTGAAATCCATGACCTATGCTTCCTACCACCCATCGGCTTGAGTAAACATGCAGTTTTAACTTTACCCTCACAACAGACCACAAAGTAAATGAACCTGATGGAAATGAATGGAAGCTGAACTATCACAAAGCTGACATACCTAAATTGCGGGAGGAATTTGCCAAGACCGACTGGGCGAGCCTGTTTGCTGCCGAGCCAGTGAGTGAAAAATGGGAGATTTTTATGAAACACTACGCCAAGACTGTTCAGGCTTGTGTCCCACACTATAAAAGAAGCCAAGGAACCACCAGGCCCAAATGGATGACCAGAAGGTTACAGGCACTTATAGCCAAGAAGGAAGAAGCATGGCAGCAATACAGAACAAGGAGGACCGACACCCACAGAGAACAGTACATCAGACACAGAAACATAGTGACGAGAGAGGTGAGGACAGCCAAGTGGAACTACGAGAGACAGGTGGCTCTAGATTCTACAGAGAACCCAAAGCACTTCTGGGCCTATGTTCGTTCTAAGACTGGAACCAAAGAAAAACTTACAACACTAAAGGATGACACCGGGAAACTAACAGAAAACGACAAAGAAACAGCGCAAGTCATGAACCGAGCCTTCAATACAGTGTTCATTAGGGAGAACATGGGTATTCCTATACCACCCCCAGATAATGTGCACCAGGGCCCCAAGATATCTACTGTATCTCTGACTAGAGGGGAATTAAAGTCAAGGCTGTCAGCACTCAATGCCTCCAAAGCCCCAGGTCCTGACGGAATTTCCCCCCTTGTGCTGAAGGAATGTGCCGACATTTTATGTGACCCCCTCCTTGACATCTTTAGATCATCCTTGAGCACTGGGGAAGTCCCGGAGGATTGGAGAAAGGC
This sequence comes from Eriocheir sinensis, assembly GCF_024679095.1. Taxonomy (NCBI): domain Eukaryota; kingdom Metazoa; phylum Arthropoda; class Malacostraca; order Decapoda; family Varunidae; genus Eriocheir; species Eriocheir sinensis. The sequence continues at coordinate 3,183,929 of NC_066576.1, read as the reverse complement.
CAACATCTCTCCTATCTACAAAAAAGGATCGAAGACTGACCCACTCAATTACCGCCCTGTGTCCCTTACAAGTGTTGTGTCCAAGGTCTTGGAAGGGGTGATCCGTGAGGGTTTAGTACACTATTTGGCCACTCACGACCTTATAACGGACAGCCAACACGGCTTCCGGAAAAATAGAAGCTGCCTCACCAACCTCCTCTGCTACGTCGACGACCTCGTCAATGCTGTGGACAGAGGAGACTGTGTCGATGTCAACTACCTGGACTGCGAGAAGGCATTTGACAGAGTTCCCCATGAGAGACTTGGCACTAAACTTAAGGCAATGGGTGTCGATGGGCTTCTCCTGAAATGGATCAAGAGCTTCCTGTCAGGACGGTACCACAGGGTCACTATCAGGACCTCCCACTCTGAATGGCTTCCTGTGCACAGCGGCGTTCCCCAAGGGACAGTTCTGGGCCCAGTGCTGTTCATCGTGTACATCAATGACCTGACAAGTCATCATGAAACAATCGTTAGCCTCTTTGCTGATGACGCCAAGATATACCGAACCATCCAGACACCTTATGACCTTGCAATTCTGCAGAGGGACATTGCCCGCCTGGATGATTGGAGCAAAGTGGCTGTTAACTTTTAACTCCGAGAAATGCAAAACAATGCACGTTGGCGACTCAATCCTCAACAACACTACCAGCTCGGCAACAAGACCCTTCAAAAGTCATCCAAAGAAAAGATCTCGAGTCACAATTTCCAACGACCTCAAACCAGCCACTCACATAGCCACTATAGCGGCCAAAGCAAACAGCCGCCTTGGCGTCATCAACAGGAACATTGTGGTTCTCAGCAGAAAGATCCTCCTCCCACTCTACCTAGCCCTGGTCCGCCCGATCCTTGATTACGGCGCCCAAGTGTGGTCCCCACACCAGATAGGAGACATTCAGACCCTAGAAAAGGTGCAGAGGAGGGCGACAAAGCTGGTCCCGGAACTGTCCCACCTTCCATATGAAGAAAGGTGCAGCCAACTCGGTATCCAGACACTCAAGGACAGAAGAACGCGGGGGGACATGATAGAGACCTATAAGCTCCTGCACGGCTTTGAAGATGTCCCCTACACCAAATTCTTCCACCTTAACACCAATAACCTCAGGGGACACAGCCTTAAATTAGTGAGACCCGACCACTGGACAACCACCACCAAGGGAAATTGGTTTGCGATTAGAACCATCGACCACTGGAACGCCCTCCCTGAGAGCGTAGTAACAGCCCCCACGATAGCCACTTTTAAAGCACGATATGACAGACACATAAACAGACCCTAACGCTGGCTGACTTGACATAGAGGTGGGGATCACTACAAGAAGTTCTCTTCTTATTTCCCCACTACCATTTCATAGGTAAGCATTCATAGGTGCTCCATCCCATGTCCCCCCTAAGAGCCTCTACTGCCGCAAACCTTGGTGCATTCAGTGCCATTCTTGCTACCCTATTCTGCCCCACTTCCAGTTTCTCTATCTCACTGTCATTCCATGTCATCACATCCATTCCATACATAATGCTCGGGACAGCCACACTCTTCCAAACCTCACGGATGACATCATACTTGCTCGCTCTCATCCTCGCTGCACTCCCTAAACGGCCTACCCACTGGTTTGCCATACTTATCTTTACATTCTTGGCCCTGCCGCATCCATTTACCTCCATCCACACCCCTAGATACTTGTATTCTTCCGTCTGTTCCAACTCATCCCCTTCCAGTCTCCAAGTTGTTTCTCTCTCATCCTCTGACCTATTCACTATCATTACTTTGCTCTTCTCACTACTGAACCTAACCCCAAAATCCCTTCCATAACCCCCTACCACATCTAGGAGACTCTGTAGTTCTTCAGCAGACTCAGTGGGCTGGTCTTGGTGCTGTCCAGCCCTGCAGCGTCCTGCCTGCACACCTGCTGCAGGGACTCAGTGGGCTGGTCTTGGTGCTGTCCAGCCCTGCAGCGTCCTGCCTGCACACCTGCTGCAGGGAGTCAGTGGGCTGGTCTTGGTGCTGTCCAGCCCTGCAGCGTCCTGCCTGCACACCTGCTGCAGGGAGTCGGTGGGCTGGTCTTGGTGCTGTCCAGCCCTGCAGCGTCCTGCCTGCACACCTGCTGCAGGGAGTCAGTGGGCTGGTCTTGGTGCTGTCCAGCCCTGCAGCGTCCTGCCTGCACACCTGCTGCAGGGAGTCGGTGGGCTGGTCTTGGTGCTGTCCAGCCCTGCAGCGTCCTGCCTGCACACCTGCTGCAGGGAGTCGGTGGGCTGGTCTTGGTGCTGTCCTGACTCCTTTCTGTTCGTCTTGATGGTTTCACAGCAGACACAGGACGGTTACGCTAAGAACAAGAAGACTTCAAGACAGCAATACAAATAGTATTGGTACACAGCCGCGCGTGAGGCGTGAGGTCACTGGCGTGGCTTTCTTTTGCTGATCTTGATGTCACAGGTGGCTTGAGATTTCTCCCAGCAGGCCTTTGTATCGGCAGCTCCTGTGATTGATTGATTGATAGTTTATTGTTGCAGGTAAACAACAAGGGAGAAGGGAGGAACATGCCATCCCAACCCCCAGGCAGGACAGCGTGTGATTATACAACTATTAATACATGTGTGGGTAGCACCATGAAACTAAAAAGATACAACGGTAGGAAGGAAAGCACAGCAAGAGAGGGGGCGGTACCTCCCCCTGGACAATAAGACAATAAAATGTGGGGACGGAGAACAGTGCCCAAGCACTAGACGGGAATGAATACAGAGATAGAGTAAATACTAGTCCTTAAAGTAAAATACTGCAGAGATCACAGCCTTGTATAGCACGGCAGTAGTTCAGGCTGCCACACACGGCATCACCACCTTGGTGCAAACTGAGGGTGTTCTTTGAGGATAGCAGGGAGGACATCATGGTTCAGGAGCCAACAAATTGTCTGGGGCAGGTCAAGGCAGTCCCGTGGCTTAAACTTAGCAATGAGAGGGCATTCCATGACATAGTGATGCAGTGTGTGGCCCCTCGGCCTGGCACAGAGCGTGCAGCAGACACCAGGGGAGTTACTACCCTCCCAGTAGTACCTATAGCCTAGCCTAAGGCGCATTGCTACCACATCCTGAGGGGCACTGTGTCGCCCATAGGGGTAAACACAGCGCTGGGAGACACTAACATAGTGGAGGCTGCTGGTGCTGCCATTGTCACAGCAGTGTCTGAGTTGGGTAGCAATGCTATCACGTGAATAATGCCTAAGTCTATTCTTAACACAGTGCCAGGGTCCACTGTGTCATGAAGGGCTCGTCGAGCAAGGCAGTCTGCCTTCTCATTGAGCTGGATGCCCACATGAGGGCACCCAGGTGAAGTGGACCGTGGCACCTGCGGCCTCAAGGGCATGGACGGCAGTCAGGCACTTAGCTACAAGATCACAGTCGGTAGGGGAGGAGGACACAAGTTCATGCAATGCAGCCTGGCTATCGACAAACAAGTAGACATTTTCGTGCAAAGCTGCTACAGTGTGGAGAGCCTCAAGGATGGCATACAGCTCAGGCCGGGTCGAGGACAGGTACCCCGGCAGCCGCCTGGTAACCTCAATGTCAGTGTACTGGGTGGGGGAAGCGTAATCCCGGATAAACACGCCACAGCCCGACCTGCTGCCATCTACGGAGCCATCACAGTACACATGGACAGCCCGAACACGGGGGTACTTGGACAGTTTGACCATGAAGTGATCCTGGAGGACATGGGGAAGCCAATCACGTTTAGGGAAAGGTAGTTGTTCAACGTCTACACTGACACGATAGGGAGGCCAGGCAGGTTGGGCCGGGGTGTAAACTAGGCCTAAGCACGCTTCTAACACACCCGTCTCTGCTAACAAGAGATAAATTTTCCTAAGGTAGAATCGCCATGTGCGCTGCGTGTGGTGCAAGGACATTGTGGAGTTGCTGTATTTTACACTTATTTAGCCATAATTCTGGTGTGTGCTGTATTTTTTTGGGCTAGAACCAGAAGTGGGAAAACCTAGTGCTCTATTTGGTGTACTGATCTCCCCAATTGAAGAAGATGACACGAGGTAAAGATGGAAAGAAGAGTCAGGGAGCCTCAGGCTCAGGCAAGATGGAGGACAAAAACAAACCATGTAGAGGTGAGGAGTGTGGGAAATGTGAAGCAGTGGTTGGAGATGAAGATGATGCAGTGGAGTGCGACATCTGTGAGATATGGTTCCACATAACATGTGAAAATATACCCAAGGAGGTGTATAGATTTATGATGGAAAAGGATAAAGGGGACCAGCTGAGTTGGTGCTGTAGTTACTGCAAAAGGGGGTGCTTTAAACTATATAAGCGCATGAACAAAGTGGAAAAACAGCAGTTGGACATTGTGAAGAAGCAGGAATGTTTAGAGGTGATAGTTAATGAAGTGAAACAAAACGTCAGTGAGAGTTATGCCAAATACGGGGATATGGAAAACAAAGTTGGTAACCTGGAGGCCATGGTACAGGAAGGCATAGAGAAAAGCACTTCTGAAACCAAGGATATAAGTAGCAGACTGGGGTCCCTGGAAGCAAAAGTGATTAATATGGAGGAAACAATTACAAGCCATAAACCAACAACAAAAGTCTGTGACCAGGAAGTTAATAGTGTGAGGGACAAGACAGAACCAGGGTTAAGTGACTCATTCCTTAGAGAAGTGAGAGACATGAGGGATAGAGAAAACAACATTGTCATATATGGTGTACCTGAGTCTGTATCTACAGTGAATAGTGAAAAGATTGACCATGACCGGAGATATGTAAAAGATATGATGCAGGCGTGTGGCGTGGAAGTGTTAGTAAACACGGTTCCCCGTGTGTTCAGATTGGGAACATCTAGTGCCAAACCTCGGCCTCTTCTTGTGAAACAAACAGACACTGAAGCTAAGAAAACTTTATTCAAAAACATCAAAAACTTGGGTGCCAGCCCTTTGTATAAATCAGTGAGGGTTACCCATGACCTTACTAAGAGAGAGAGAGATCACGAGGCAGCCTTATGGAATGAGGCAAAAAACCTGTACACTGCAGGGAAAGGGAAACATATAGTGGTTGGGCCACCATGGCACAGAAGGATTGTGAAAGTAAGGGGATACCAAAATCCAGCGGAGACCGAGAACTCAGCCTCCTCAAACACGGCCTAAATAAACTACCAAAGGACAATAGTACACTAAGTTCAGTAGACATTAAGGATGTTCTCATTATGTTTAGTAACGTAGATATTTTTAGTTTAGATAAGAGGCTTGAATTAAAATGCAGACTGGGGAAAATGGAGAGAACACCTCAGGTAATAGCCCTCCAAGAAGTTAAACCAAAACACTACAGGTATGACAGAACTACTGCTGAATACTCTCTGGAAGGATATGATATCATTGAACAAAATTTACACAATGAAATAGGGAGGGGCTTAATTATATATATCAAGAAGGGCATGAAATATAATACAGTTGAATTGAAGGTCAATTATAATGAATACTGTGGCATTGAAATGGTATGCTGTGGTGCAAAATTATTGATTATGTCTGTCTATAGAAGTCCAAACAGTGACATGGACAATAACAATAGTTTGCTCCAGCTGATGAAGGAAGTAAGTGATAGCAGCGTGCAATATAAAGTATTAATAGGGGACTTTAATCTTCCTCAAGTCAAATGGAACAACTACACCACAGAAACTGGAGCAACAGAATTTAGCACACTGTTTGTTGAAAAGGTACGTGATTGTTTTTTCACCCAACATGTTGAGGACGTAACACGGATAAGAGGAGGCAACACAGGCAATACACTTGATTTGATATTCAGCAATGATGACTCAATAGTAGATGATATTGTGTTAGATACACCGCTTGGAAAAAGTGACCATGCTTGCATTACTTTTGCTGTAGCCACACACGAACTAGAGGACAGAAGTAAGAGACAAGTGTACATGTACGAGAAGGCAGACTATCAACTTATGAAAAATCGTCTCAATATAGATTGGGAAGAGTTTTTGTCACAGGAAATAACCGTCGATTACAAATGGAAGAAATTTATTAACAAATTGCAGGAGGTTGTGGAAGAGTGTGTACCTAAGAAACATATTGGTGATATAGAAAAGATGAGGAAAAGAACAAACGAGTCATTGCCAATGAGTGACAAGCTGTGGTAAAAAATAAAGAGAAAACAACGGTTATGGGAAATGCTAAAGAAAAAAAGACAGGAAAACAACACAACTATGGCAGTGGATATTGAGAAGGAGTACAGAAGAATAAACAATCAGGTTAGACACCAAACAAGAAATGCTGTGAAACTCAAAGAAAGAGAAATAGCGAAGAATATTAAAGAGAACCCCAAAATCTTCTGGAAATATGTGATGTCCAAGACAAGAACCAAATCACGGATTGGAGACTTATATAAGGATGAGGAGAAAATTGAAAAAGCAACAAGTGATAAAGAAAAGGCAGATATATTATCTGAACAGTTTGCTGGGGTTTTTATTAATGAACCTGATGGAAACTTACCAGTAGCTGACATCAAAGAGGCCCCAAGATTTGATAATGTGGAAATAACACAGGATAAAATAAGGAAGGTAATAGAAAACCTTAAAAGAAACAAGTCACCTGGACCTGACGGGATACATCCTAGGATCATAAAGGAATTGAAGGAGACACTGCTGGAGCCTTTGAGGATACTATACAGCAGTTCATTGCAGGATGGTGTGGTACCAGAAGACTGGAGGGTAGCTCACATCACAGCCAATATTAAAAAGGGGAATAAATGTGATCCAGGCAACTATAGGCCGGTCAGCCTTACTAGTATATTCTGCAAGATGATGGAGTCACTTTTGAGAGAGGAAATTATTGCACACATGAAAATGAACAATCTCTTTAGTAATAAGCAATTTGGCTTCATCTCGGGCAGATCGACGGTGCTGCAACTTATCAAAGTGCTTGACGCATGGACTGAGGCTCTTGACGAGGGGCTGGCTGTGGATGTGGTTTACCTGGATTTCATGAAGGCCTTTGACAGAGTCCCACATAAGAGATTAATGAAGAAAGTCTCCAGCTATAGAGTGGAAGGCAAGGTGCTCAGATGGATTCATAGTTTTTTGACTGGTCGGAAGCAGAGGGTCCTGGTCAATGGCGAGGCATCAGCATGGAAGGACGTGACAAGTGGAGTGCCACAGGGCTCGGTGCTGGGTCCTTTGCTATTTGTAATGTTTATAAATGACCTGCCAGATTCAATCAAACATGACAGCCAAGTGTTCCTGTATGCAGACGACACTAAGATTTTTAGAAAGATAAAGGAAAGGGAAGATTGTGACAAGCTGCAAGAGGACCTAGATGAGCTCAAAGGATGGACAGAAAAATGGCTCATGAATTTTCACCCTGACAAAAGTAAACACATGAGGATTGGGCAATCAGAAATTGAGGACAAAGTTTATAATATGTACAGTAAAATCAATAAGACCAGGGTAGAAAAGGACATAGGTGTGGTCATTGATAACAAACTCATGTTCTCAGACCACCTGGCCGAAAAAAATAACAAGGCGAATAAGATTGTGGGGCTGATAAGAAGAACTTTTATTCACCTTGACCCTGCAGTATTCAAGACACTCTACACTGCATTGGTAAGACCCCATTTAGAATATGCCAACCAGGTATGGAGTCCACACCTGGTGAAGGATGTTGAGGCTGTGGAAAACGTGCAGCGAAGAGCAACGAAGCTGGTGCCTTGCCTGAAAGACCTGCCATATGGAGAGAGACTGAGACAGCTTGAGTTGCCCACACTGGCATATAGAAGATCCCGGGGAGACCAAATTGAAACTTTTAAAATTGTAACCAGGAAATATGATATAGATTGTACAGAGGGACTTTTTGATTTAAGGGAAGATAGCACCACACGGGGAAACTCTAAGAAAATCTTTAAACCAAGAGCTAGGCTGAATGTTCGGAAGTTTTCATTCCCCAACCGGGTGGTTAATACCTGGAACAGTTTGCCAGAGTGGGTAGTGAACGCTGACTCAGTAGAGAGTTTTGAGGCAAAACTCGATAAATTTTAAAAAAATCAAGAACAAAAATTTTCATATAGAGCACAAAGTCACCACGCGCAGCCCACACAGTGTTCAGGCTGCTGAACTGGAGCCACAGGCCACTTAAGGCCTCTTCCAGGGAATCTTCTGTGAGTATCTGTGAGTATGTGAGTAACAGGAGCCCTGGAGTCACGGTGCAGAGTTACCAGTGCCTGGTGAAGGGGCACTGCACCAGCACGAAGCAGGCGGCTGACGGTGCGACAAGTAATTTCCCAGATTCTGTCCACAACACGAGGCAGATTCAGTTCTGCCCTCATGACCTCAAGTTTTGCAGTTCTGGGGCACCCCAGAATGAGGCGCATGGCCTCATTTTGAATAAGTTCCAAGGGGTGAAGTTGTGCCGCACTAAACTACCAAAACAGGGGCAGCATAATCAATGAGGGACCTGACGACAGAAAGGTAAAACATCCTGAGGACAGGGATGCCGACTCCAAGGCCCCTGTTAGCCAAAACCTTAAAGGCGGTGTCACACTATCACTTTTTCCGTCAACTTTTTCCGTCGTTTTTCTGAAAATCGTCGATATCTTGGCTGCAGCGTCACACACAAACTGTGTTTCGTCTGAAACTTTCCGTCGGCACGGACCAAGGAATGTAAACAAACATGGAGTCCACGCTGCGGCAAAGATACGCTGCTCTGAACCTAATACTGTGTATTGTGAGACTTAGACGAGCTAAACAAGCCAAAAAGCGTGCATGGATGCGCTCATGGTTGGCACGTCGGGAAAGAGAAAGTGTGTACCACAGGCTGTTAACAGAGCTGAGTTTAGAGGATCATGAGACTCTGAAGAATTGGATCAGGTTGGACAAAAGCCAGTACCACAGACTTCTGGAGTTAGTGACACCTCTTATTGCCAGAAATGACACCAGGATGAGGAAGGCTGTCACTGCAGGAGAGCGTTTGAGACAGGTTAGTAGTAGTAGTAGTAGTCGGTCGGGAGTTTTGCCTTTGTAACGGCACTCCCTGATGTGTCTACTGTCTGGGTCTATTATTTTCCTTTTTCTTTCATTCTTTTTTCTCTTATTGTCCAAAACTTGTGTACTGTTGTTTTCGTTTGTTCGGTGTGTTCATTTTCAAATAAAAATTTTCCAATGGTGTCGTCCTCTTCTTCCTCGTAAGGCTGTTGCAGCCTCACGCACTTTATTCTTTCCTCTGCATAGGCCGGGCACCAGAGCAGGAAGTGTCGCAGGTCTTCGTTTTCAGCTTCGCACATGTCACACTTGGTTTCCTCTTGCCGGTGTCTGTTTCTGTCTTTTAGGTTGAAGCCACGCGGAAAGTCTCGGTCTTGGTCTTGGAAATGTAAACAAAGGCGGAAATTTGCAGGCGGAAACGATCCTGATCGTCTGACAAATTCATGCGATAAGTTCATGCGGGACGATGAAAAGTCGACGGAAATCGCATTAATCGACGGAAAAAGTGCTAGTGTGACACCGCCTTTAAGCTAGTGTGACACCGCCTTTAAAGGCGGTGTCACACTAGCACTTTTTCCGTCGATTAATGCGATTTCCGTCGACTTTTCATCGTTCCGCATGAACTTATCGCATGAATTTGTCAAACGATCAGGATCGTTTCCGCCTGCAAATTTCCGCCTTTGTTTACATTTCCAAGACCAAGACCGAGACTTTCCGCGTGTCAACCTGTCTCAAACGCTCTCCTGCAGTGACAGCCTTCCTCATCCTGGTGTCACTTCTGGCAATAAGAGGTGTCACTAACTCCAGAAGTCTGTGGTACTGGCTTTTGTCCAACCTGATCCAATTCTTCAGAGTCTCATGATCCTCTAAACTCAGCTCTTTTAACAGCCTGTGGTACACATTTTCTCTTTCCTGACGAGCCAACCATGAGCGCATCCATGCACGCTTTTTGGCTTGTTTAGCTCGTCTAAGTCTCACAATACACAGTATTAGGTTCAGAGCAGCGTATCTTTGCCGCAGCGTGGACTCCATGTTTGTTTACACTCCTTGGTCTGTGCCGACGGAAAGTTTCAGACGAAACACCGTTTGTGTGTGACAGGCCGCAGCCAAGATATCGACGATTTTCAGAAAAACGACGGAAAAAGTTGACGGAAAAAGTGCTAGTGTGACACCGCCTTAAGAGGAGCTAACCTAGGAAGGCAGATGTCCTGAACATGAGTGACGCTCTGCACAGATTTCTGGAAGCTGACAGGGGCGCCTAAGTACTTGTATGTAGGAACTCTAGCTACAGGAGTGCCATTAACACTGGGCAGAAAGAAAAAACAAAACATACAGAAAATCGGTGTTCAGCTGCTAGAGTCTCTTGATAGAGAGAGTACCGACATAGGCGGCCTTGTGAATAAGGCTGCTCGGCGCCATTAATGGGCCGTCGAGCACCGCGCCGACTTTGTGTGTTGCCTTCATCTACTCTTTTTAATATATTTTACTACCAAGTGTAGCTTCATAGTTGTTCTGGTTGTTAGGGTGATGCAACGCAAGGTTAACTTGAGGTTTATTCACATTATGTTGGTATATATGAAATGCCAGAATTTTCTCTTTTCCACACTCCCACACGATCTCTGCGCGTAACGAAACACGATAAATTAATGCAGACAAGGAAAGGTTTGCCGGCGCCGGGGATCGAACCTGCGACCAGCGTAACGGGAGAGCCACTCCTTTACCAGTCGGCCAAAGAGGTACCCCGCTGGCTAAGTGGGTTATGGGAGGCTCGCCCATCAGGCAAGTCAGCATTACACGTCTCCCCATTCCCATTTATATTAATTTGTGTGTGTTGAGTTCTCATTTTCTATGAACTTCGGAGAGCATGGGCCATCATTCTACCTGTTACCCTCTCGGGGTGACACAACAGAACCACAGGAGAGGATGCCCACCGCTTTGCCACCAGTGAAATGCCAGTATTTGCTCTTTACTACGCTCCCACACGACCTCTGCGTGTAACGAAACACACGAGAAATTAATCCAGACAAGGAAAGGTTTGCCGGTGCCGGGGATCGAACCCGCGACCAGCGCAACGGGAGAACCACTCCTTTACCAGTCAGCCAAAGAGGTACCCCGCTGGCTAAGTGGGTTATGGGAGGCTCACCCATCAGGCAAGTCAGCATTACATATAATGGTAGCGAGCTTATTGAAGTTAAGTAACAATATTATTTACACTTCATCATTCTGTTGGTAATGGTAGCGAGCTTATTGAAGTTAATTAACAATGCTATTGACAACTCATTCTATTGGTAATGGTAGCGAGCTTTTACCGAATTACTTTACGACACTGATTACAACTCATCATTCCAATCACCAGAAGGGCATACTCAATCACATAATTTCATAAAATATATACAGATATAGAGTCCTGGCCATAGCTAACAAAAACTACCCTAGTCAAGTTTCTACACTAAAATGTATCCCTTCAACCACCGATCGATATGTGTTCACAAAGATGATCATGGGGGCAAGGTATTTGAAGCGGACATGGAACAGTCACCCCTTTGGGCTGGTTTACACAGACACGCAGACATGCATGGACTGCCAGCAGGACATGGAAACTTCGTTGGTATAATTTTCCTTTATTCCTATGATGTGGCTTTGGACAAAGAGTCCTCCATTTTGTGGCCCATACATGCCCCAGTCGTGCCGTGAAACTATGGGAAAAGTGATGACATAATCAATTTACACATCCCAAACTTTCTGGCTCCTTGCACTGAAGCCTAAGTCATATATTGTTGCATTCATAGCTTAAACTATTCTAAACACTCTTATACACAGTATGTGAACATTACATAGCTTAACATTGTGTTATAACCTAGAAATATTAGTAAAATATACAGACCTCCAGTGCCACGGATTGAATCACCGCTCCATATCGCTGAGTCTACAATTCAAATCCTTCTTCTTCTTCTTCTTTTGACCTGTGCCGCTTTGTATCGCTTCTTAGGTCCTCCTCCTTTCGTTCCTCTTTTCTTCTTTTTCACTTCTACACACTTTTCTTTTCAGTATACATCATTTTCTTAAGCACTTCATCCTGAAACTTAGGTTTTCTGTCCTTTTCTTTTCCAGATTTATTTGCCTATGTGCTTTGCTATTTCCCACTAGTACACTTTTCACTCCACTTTTACTGCTCAGATCTTTTTTCCCAAACACATGTCAAGAAAATTTTTGTGTGAGGTATTAATTTCACTGCTTCCTCCTTACTGCCATATAGTCCTAACACGGTACTTACTCCTCCGTCTTCCTCCTCCAATCTGCTATGCCACTCCTCTTCCCCAATAATTTCCACTACTGAAGCCAATAGCCTTTGCCTCTCCTCTTCATACCTGTCACAGGCCACTATCAGGTGCTCTATTGTTTCCTTTTCCCCTATACACAAGCTACAGTTTTGGTCCTGCTCGTCTCTGCTTCTCCCCTTTACTTCTAGAGTTCCAGACCTTGCCTTGAACAGCAGCTTACTCCCCCAGTCTCCCCGGTACCAATTTTCTCTTTCAGGCTTTTGTTTTCTCTTGTACCATTTTAAAGTCGACTTTTCTGCTGCTCCTGCTTGCCATTTTTCCAGGCCATTGGTGGCAATGCATTTCTTGATGTCCTTAACCCTCATTCTGTTCCACTCATTTTCAAGATTTTCTCTCCTCTTCCATCTAGCTATTTCTTTTTTCCATGAGGATGTTGTTCTGTCCTCTTATCACCTTTTTTACCCATCTTTCTTCACTTAGTCCTTCGATTTTCTTCATTATCCACATATAAGCGACAGACTCGCTGCCCGCGTAACCCAAACAAACGAACATCGGCAGCTGCGTGTAAGCGTTCTTAACGGCACCTATGTTACCTTCTAATAGCACCATACAAGTTTATCCTTTTAGCACCATATAAATTCTATCGCACCATATAAATTCCTTACACATTAATATTTTACATAATAACAATGAGGTATAATGAGGTATATTGATACCACAGGTACAATATTCGTGTGGGGTTAAGATACCAAGGGGGTGATCATAAGCCCACACAAAAGGTTATGTTCACATACTACATAGTGACACACAAGTGAGGTACCAGCTCAGTCAGTATGCTAGGGAACCTGTGGGGTTGAGGTCCAGACTGTGTGTGACAATTCACTCTTTAAGTAACATTAACATTGTATCAAGATAACACACTAACAAGCTTAGTCCCTAGGAGCTGGGTTCAACGTACCTGTGGGGGTGAGGTCCAGACGGTGTGTGAGGGAGACATCCTCACACAGTCGGCTTATCACCTCCCCTCCCACTGCTCGCGGCTAGCCAGAGGCTAGTGAACGCATTTATCGGTGGTTTAATTAACATCCAATTGGCCTGTTCCGCCAGTTCAGCAAGAGTTTCGAAGCAATTGGTTCTCTCACTCAATACAGGTGAAAAATTCTGCTCGTCCATCCTCCATGAAAAAAACTAACCAATGATCATTCGGCACCTTCGGCCGAGGCGTAGTCGGGCCCACCAGCCCCACATCTGGTTCTGAGTGGAGAGATGGACACCTCTCTCACTCAACTCCGCTTTCACGTCTCTTCTCCCGGCTCTTGTTCGGCCTGACCAGCCCGCTTCCCTGTCTGCTCTCAGTGGTATCTCGCTGCCGCCTCTGTCTGCTCTCTCTCGCGTCTCCCAAGTTTCTCTGTCTGCTCTCCGCGGTATCTCGCTGCCTTCTCTGTTGCTGTAGTGGTGTTTGTCTCCTCACTCGCCCGTTGGTCTCCTTGCCCTCGCCTTCTCGCCTTTGCTCCTCGCTAAGATCCCTCCCCCATCACGTGATCTTTAACCCCGCATTACTGACTCTCTCCTTCCGGAACATTCTATGACAATCAACCCCGAACTACATTACTAACTAGTTATTGGTTTCTTGGGGGGTTCGAGGCTTTGAGATGAGGGATTTCAGTAAATCTCGTTCATATATTCGTTCCTTCGCTCGCCGTGTTATCTTCTCATAACCTTTTACGCACTTACATTCCTTAGCCACCCATTCACTCCCTCACTCATTCACTCTTTCACTCATTCACTCTTTCACTCATTCACTCTTTCACTCATCCACGCTCCCACTCGCTCACACTTACTCACTCTGTCACTCACTGACTTACTCACATTCTCTCGTTCATTCACGCACTCGCTTACACTTACTCACTCTGTTACTCACTGACTTACTCACATTCTCTCGTGCATTCACGCACTCGCTTACACTTACTCACTCTGTCACTCACTGACTTGCATACCCTCTCGCTCACTCACACTCGGACCGTTACACCATAAGGCTGTGTGCGTGGAGAGGTGGAAACCATGAGGTGCTGACGTCCCCCACCCCCTATAGGCCTCCCCTCTCGTAGGCCTTGTGGAAACACGGGCCGCGGAGGGATGCCAACCCTATCACTCACGCTATGTTCCCAATTATACTTATATTTGCCTTTCAATCAACCATTTTCTTCGTGATTATACATTGAAAAATATGTATGATTACACTAATATATGTAAAATGCTTCAATTATCAATATTTCCGTGTAGAGATGTTTACAGAGGCTACCAACCCAACTCGGAAGGAGCTCTAGCGGAGGAAGGGACCGAGATCACCTTATAGTATCCCGCAGAAAGGGGACACCGTTTAAGGGAAGAGGAGGAGGAAGGTTTAAACTTTAGAGGCTGCCTAATGGTACGGCCGTATATCTCTTCCCGGTACGGCGTACCGCTGTGCACGCGACACTGGCCGCCACTCTTCTCGTCCAGAACCCGTGAGAAACTGAGAATTCGAGCATAGCTGGGCACGATAACAGAAAACCTTATTCCCGACAACCGATAACTGATAATGGAAAACCTTATCGGTGATAACCGATATTCGTTAACTGGAGACACAAATATAGGCGATAACCAATAACCGATACCCGATATAAATCCACAATTCCGATACTTGCTAGCGATAAGTCCGATAGGCGAAAACGATACTATATTGATATTTCAAATAAAAAACAGATGAATTCAAATTTTCATTATCTGTATTTTAGAAAACTTACAAAACCTGAAAACCACACGTTGACACGTACATATGGACGGTAATACTAGAAACGCCTGAACCGGTGTTGTGTTATTGGCGTCCCCACCGTCAAAAGCTGGCGCTTTTGTTTACAAACACTGGTCTCTCGTGAACTGCGCATGCTCAGACTAGCAAGCGTAGACCTGTACAGTCTCACAAAGCATTTAACCGTAATTAAGAGTTGCTGGAAGGCTGAATCAGACATACAGTACCACTACCACCGTCCCCACTTTTTCTACCTAGAACGACACTCTGTACGAGTTGTATTTTATATGTACAGAGTGTCGTTCTAGAAACAGCGAGGATGGTGGTACTGGTTTACAAGGCACAGTAACTCCAGGTACTCAGAGGGGCACAGACACGCACAGGGCTCACGGAAACGGGCAAGGCACACAGGGGCAGCGCGCACGTCTCTCGTCTCAGGCAGCACAGACCACTCTCTGCCTTGCACCGGGCCGCGGCACAAACAACAGAAATACCCCCCAAAATATACTCCCTGGCGTAACAGTATAATATGGTCACAGGCGGAACTGCGGCAGCCAACCATTCATTACGTCATATTTTGAGTCAGTAATGCTAATGTATGTGGATCAAAAGAATTTATAGGCCTTATAGATATTCATTAATCTCGTTGACTTTGCACAGAAGTGAGTATTGTTGTGGTTCACTTGTCTACCCCTCACACAGGCAGACAGGTGCTCTCCCAATTACTTAAACTGGGCTCGCTATGGAAAACACAGTGCTCCCACGAGGCGGACAGCAGACACAAAGACACTCCGGCGGACACACTCGCACACACCCACAGAGCACACAGCGAGGCACAATTAAATACAGGGCGGACTTTCTTGGGGTTTACTAAGCAATAGAACGTTGTACAATCCTTATAAGTCCAAGGGGGAGGCAGTCAAGGCACAAATCACAGGCGATTAAGTCCTAAGGCACAGAGCACAGGCGAGCGCGTCCTTTGTCTTCTCTCCGTCTCCACTCTTCCTCGCCGCATGGCGTCCCTCTCCAGCCCGCCCCCTCAACGGGGCCGCAGGGAACCCTCATTACGTCACGTGGCGCCAATTACAATTTAAACTAAGCTAAGCCTTGGCGTAACAGTATATACAAACATCGGAGATGTATTCTCTCACTAGATGACAAAAATATATAAGTGGCATCTTTGAGCGACAGTACGTGTACCTCCTTTATGACGGCAGAATACCATACGCGTACGAGTATATTACAGGGTATCAGGTTGCTCATACAAAGACGGACCAAAAAGTCGCAAGTCGCAAATTTCAAAATTTTGAAGCGCAGCACGCCAGAAAGTAGCCCAATTTGCGATAAGCAACCCAATCTGGCAACACCGTGTCTCACTCCGGCAACGAGTGCTAAGTCATGCGTCTGGCAGCGCGGGGCTCCAATACTGCGTGCTGATTGGCTAACTTACAGTCTGTCCTCTCTCCTACACTTTGGCCTGCTACACCGGCTTGAGCCCCGTTCACACTGTGCCGACTCTGAGCCAAGACAACCCACGACTCTAGGGTACATCAGGTCTTGGGTGTTGATGTAAAAGGGT
This sequence comes from Eriocheir sinensis, assembly GCF_024679095.1. Classification (NCBI taxonomy): domain Eukaryota; kingdom Metazoa; phylum Arthropoda; class Malacostraca; order Decapoda; family Varunidae; genus Eriocheir; species Eriocheir sinensis. The sequence continues at coordinate 3,167,275 of NC_066576.1, read as the reverse complement.
CGGGCATTTCTTGAAAGAGGTCTCGAGATTGCTGCGCCGACGTCGTGACGGGAGGCTGGAGTCGTGAGGGGTAGCGCAAAAAAGTATTCCATGCTTAACTTTCACGACAAGGGTCGTCAAAAGTCTGGACCAACCGTCACTTCCGGTTGAGGTCTGAGGGAGGTCTGGGGCAGTCGTGACGACTGTCGTCAACAGTCTTGGCTTGTCTTGAGGCAGTCGTGGCGACTGTCGGGGCCATTTTTAAAATTTTTACCGTTTCCTGTCGGCATACTTAAGAATGATGAGGGACTGTCGTGATGGCAGTCTTCGCCTAATGAAGGACGTTCGTGACGACTGTCGGGTCAGAAATATTGGCTAACACTGCGCCCATCAAGAAATGTTTATTTTTATTTTGCAATCACAAGCACAATAACAACTGGGCATGGTAACGTTTCGCTGGCACAAACTTGGGAACCGCACAGTACGCACGCACTCCTTTTGCCTCGATCTCTCTTGTGTTGAATGACACAACTAGGGTTGCCACCCTGAGGTCAGAAAAATGTGGAGTGCAACATCTCACTCTCCAATACGGAAAGGATCCATATTTATAGGAACGGGTGGCAACCCTAAAATTTCTCGAGCATTCAATGAGTGACAGCCGCAGCACGCTGCTGGTGGAAGGGAGAGGGAGAGGGGAGGGACGTCACGTCGCGTATTTTACACGTATTTTAGGACGAACCTTTGACAAATTTTACGCTGGTTTTGTGATTAACCGAAAAATGCGCTCACTACAATTTTAAGATACTGAATTTTATCAGCTTGACCATTCAGATAATAAAATACCGTACGGAACAAATGCTGTTCCATATTGGTTCAAAACGGAACGATACATTTCATTCTCGAATACAGAGCGATTCCGTATTTTAAGGAACGGCAAGGCTGCCGCCAAGACAGTCGCGAAGACGATCAGGAAGACCGTTGGCCAACTCCTTGGCAACTGTCAGACATCTAGTCGGCCAACCAGTTGACAGACAATCTGGAAGACTGTCGTCAAGACCGTCAAGACTGTCGGCCAATCGTTCGGCAGATTCGTGGTTGTCATAAACATGGCGCCATTTCAAAAGTTGACCGTTGAGACTCGTCTTGAGACTAGTTGGCAGCATGCCGCAGACATTCCGCCAACTATAGTTGGCCGAATGTCCCAGACAGTCGGCAATCATGGTAGCCGACACCAAGACGCCAAAAAATTCTTGGAGCGTGGGAGCCGCCTTGTCAAATACAGAAGTCACTGGGTTGTCTTGGCCCAGAGTCGGCACAGTGTGAACGGGGCTGTAGTCGCCGCACTACACTACCACCTAACATCGATCCTCGTCCATGTAGCTATCGTCTACTCTTAAAACAAGCTATATATCGTCCCTGCACCAACTATATATGTGACTGCTTAGTCTATTCCATTCCCCCACCACCCTATTTCTAACCCAATGCCTTCCTATTTCCCTCCTAAATCTATACTTTTCAAATTTAAATCCATTACAGTGTGTTCTATCCTGCTGGCTAATTCTCAATACTTTACTTATATCGCCTTTGTTGTAACCCTTGACCTATTTGAATACTTCTATCAGATCTCCCCGCAGTCTTAATTCGTCTTTCTAGCGAATGTAAGTTGAGATGTTTCAGCCTATCTTGATATGGGAGGTTCATCACCTGAATCATCTTGGTCATCTTCCTCTGAGCTGATTCTAGCAAGTTGATGTCCATCCATTTCTTTCTTTCCTTCTTCACTTCTCTTTCATTCCTAGCATACAGGTCACATTCCACCACCAACATATTTTGATCGGACACCGCATTAATCATTCCGTCCTCATCTATCCACATACGAGACACACACACTCACGCATTCTCCCATTCACTAACACATAATCAATGGCAGACTAGCTCCTGATCCCTCGCCCTCCACGTCCCACATCCCTCATCCATCGTCACATTCAGGTTTTCCAGATTCCTATCATCCACAAACTCATCCAGTATCTCTCCATTCCGGTTCATTCTCTCCCCAAGCACACCCACGTGTGCATTCATATTGTTGTGCTGGAAGCTTCCCCCGGCGTCCATGGGGCTCTAGAAGGCTCCGGGAAGAGCGAGCAGGGGGGCGGGGAGCAAAGCCTCGTCCGCGCCCCGCGGGGCGCGGCCAGGCGCCAGGCGGGAAGTGTTGCCAACTCGCACATACTTTTGCTACATGTTCTTGTATGATCTAAAATATACTGTAACATTCTAGACTGTACTGTTCTGGATATATATAGGAGAAGAGGGCGAGAGGAGTCCAGTCCCAGTCATAGTAAGCTAGTGTTCAGTGAAGAGTCAGAGTGAAGTGTACTACTAAGGAAGAATATTAAACTACAGAAGTTGTGCAAAGTGTTTACATATCTCCCTCCCACGAAGTCTTGTGACGGCGACACGGAACCCAAGTAACACGTCCGGCATAACATTGGCGTCAGGAGTGTAGGCATTTGTTTTTTTCGCCATGGAGACTCGTTTCCAAGCTGCCCAGAGGGACGACATGTTGACTGAACTTTTGGAAGCCTTGAGACTGCAGGGGGAGAAACAAGAAAGAGCACTCCAAGAACTCAAAGAACAACAAGAAAAAGCACAGCAACAACAAGAAAAAGCACTCCAAGAACTCAAAGAACAACAAGAAAGAGCACAGCAACAACAAGAAGGAACACTCCAAGAACTCAAAGAACAGCTAGAAGATCGCTTCACGGGATTACAGCAACAGCTACGAGCAGTACAAGATGGAAGTGAATCAGTGCGAAGAGAAATGACTGATGTGACCACGATCTTGGGACAACGCCTGATGGAAGTGGAGAAAGAACACACAAATCTTCAACAAGAGATGGAGGTGGTACGGGAGACGACTCACAAAGAAATATTAGAAGTAAGTGAGAGTGAAGGCCCTTGAAGACTGCTTGGCTGGAAACGGACAGCCAGTGCCTGCAGGGGCTAGTTGTACCCAAGATGCTTCTCCTACGCAAGTCCGGGGTAGTTTGAGCCCTGTTTCGCCTGAGATTATCCCCGCAAGAAGTTCCGCCAGCCCCATGAGTCTGCTGGGTTCGCCTGTTAGAAAGAAGCCTCAGGAGTTTGATGGCAAGGTCTCCTGGGAGGCTTACCGCGCTCAGTTTGAGCTGTTGGCAGCTCGGAACGGATGGGATGACCAAGAGTGCGCGGTACAGCTGGCCACTAGCCTGAAAGGGGCGGCGCTGGAGGTCCTTGCTCAGCTCGACAATGCGACAAAGGGCAGCTACAGCGGGCTGGCACAGGCGCTGGAGCAACGATATGGGACCAAGCACCAGAACGAGCTCTTCAGGGTTAGGTTCAGAACCCACAACAGGAGGCGCGGCGAGTCTCTTCAGGAACTCGCTCAGGACCTTGAGCATGGCGCACAAGGCATACCCAGGTGCCACCCCTGACCTGCTGACGGTTTTACTGCGTGATCAATTCATCGATGCCCTGGACAGCCCTCAGCTGAAGATACAAGTGAACCAAGCTAAGCCAACATCAATGCAGGAAGCTCTGGCACGTGCCATGGAGTTTGAGTCCTTTGTTAGGTCTAGCTTGTCAAGCTTCAGGGACGACTCGACTTCTGGCTTTAGGGCACGAGAGGGCGCTGTCAGCGACACAGAGAGGTTCCAAGGAACGTGCTGGTACTGCGAGAAGGTTGGGCACAAGGAGAACGAATGCTATAAGAGGAAGAAGGAATATGAAGGTGGCGCTAAGAAGAAGCCCAGGGAAGGACCCAAGTGCTGGACCTGTGGAAAAAAGGGGCACTGGAAAAATGAGTGTCGGAAAAAAGTGCCCCCGGCGAGGGACCACCACTCGGGCGAGGGAAGAAGGAGAACTGGTTCACGGGGGCAACGACCAATCTGTCCTGTACATGCCCCGAAGATATCAGTGTGCAGGAGAACCACCATGACAAGCTGCCAAGTGGAGGGCAAGGTTGACGGAGTGTTGTGGCCTGTGGTCGTCGACACAGGCTCGGAACGCACATTTGTGCGGCCTGACGTGATGAGTCGTCATCGGCTTCCTAAGACGTCGCATCGACTGTGCGGAGTCACTGGACACTATGCAGAGCTCAGAGGCCCAGTGGACGTGAAGTTTGAGCTCGGAGGAAAGGAAGAGTCCCCCTCTGTGTACGTGGCTGACATGGACAACCCCTGCATCCTAGGTATGGATTATCTTGTCTCCCACAGGTGCGAGCTGGACTTCCACGCTAAGCAGCTGACTGTAGGAGGAAGGAGGGTGCCACTGACGACTGTGAACAAGGAAGACCTGCCAGTGACGGTCAAGCGCACCACCATTATTCCTCCGAGGTCAGAGATGCTGTTACCCTGTCAAATTACGGTGCCCCCGGCTAGTCTGTGTGTGGTAGAGTGGAAGTCGATGCCCGGTAGAAAACGGGATGATTGTAGGCAGTACTTTGGTTGACCCTGCTGCAGCGGAAGTGCCTGTCGTCGTGGCCAATGTCTCCTTCAGCCCAAAGAAAATAGAACAAGGGACCATGGTGGGGTTGTGCCAAGAGATCGACCAGGAACCGAGAACCTGTGTCTGCAGGAGAACCCTGACGAAGCCCCAGGAGGAGCTGCCCGACTACCTGCGCGACCTGTTTGACAGGAGCTCCAAGTGTCTAGAGGAGCCCCAAGTGGAACAGCTCAGGAGCTTCTCGTGAGGAATGCAGATGTGTTTTCCACAGGAGACCTGGACTTGGGGTGTACGGACCTGGTAGAGCACCACCTCGACACAGGTAGCCACCGCCCAGTGAAGCAAGCTCCTCGAAGGATGGCACCAGCCCGTCGCAAGGAGATGGATGAGGTGATGGATGATCTCCGGCAACAGGGGTTAATCGAGCGGTCCAGCAGCCCGTGGGCGTCTGCTGTAGTGCTCGTCAGGAAAAAGGACGGTTCCTCAGGTGCTGCGTGGACTACCGAGCCCTCAACGATCTCACCATCAAGGATTCATACCCACTCCCACGGATCGACGACACGCTCGACACTTTGGTGGGCTCCAAGTGGTTTTCAACACTGGATATGAAGTCTGGGTATCACCAAGTCAAAATGGCGGAGCAGGACAAAGAGAAAACAGCCTTCTCCTACGGCCAAGGCCTGTGGCAGTTTAAGGTCATGCCCTTTGGCCTGTGCAACGCGCCGGCCACGTTCGAGCGGCTGATGGAGAGGGTGCTGGAGGGACTTCACTGGAAGACGGCACTCATCTACCTTGACGACGTGATTGTCTTTGGCCAGACCTTCGAGCAGGAGATGGAAAGGCTATCAGAGGTTTTCGCCCGGTTTAGAGCTGCACACCTTAAGCTCAGCCCGAAGAAATGCTGTCTGTTCCAAAAGGAGGTCCAATACTTGGGACACATCGTGAGCGAGGCTGGAGTACGCACTGATCCTGAGAAGGTGGCTGCGGTAAGGGACTGGCCGACACCCACCAACGTGAAGGAGCTGCGGAGCTTCCTCGGTTGTACTCATACTACCGCAGGTTTGTGAAAGGCTTCGCTACGATTGCTGCACCACTGCACCTCCTGACGAAGAAGGAGCGCAAGTTTGAGTGGACAGCGGAAACTCAGGTTGCCTTTGAGAAGCTCAAGGAGGCCCTCATCAGCTCGCCCGTACTCACCTACCCAGACCCCTCTAAGCCTTTTATACTGGATTGTGATGCCAGTGATGAGGGGATTGGTGGAGTGCTGTCCCAGGCATGTGCCGACATGGAGCGAGTTGTGGCCTACTTCAGCAAGAAGCTCACTCCAGCCGAGAAAAACTATTGCGTGACCCGGAAAGAACTCCTGGCAGTAGTCAAGAGCCTTGACTTTTTCCATGCTTACCTGTACGGTGCAACTTTCACCATCCGCACGGATCACGCTGCATTGCGGTGGCTGAAGTCACTGAAAAGCCCTGAGGGCCAGCTTGCTCGCTGGATAGGTAAACTAGAGCAGCATCACTACACTATTGTGCACCGATCTGGGCTAACACACGGTAACGCGGACAGCTTGAGCCGGCGCCCATGCCTACCTGAGTGTCAACATTGCCTCCAGAGGGAAAGCGTCCAGAATATGTGCCGCCGCACTACAGTGGAACAGACAGCGGAGGTGCCATGGGAAGACTTGGGAAAACTGCAGCGGGAGGACCAAGATCTGAGACCAATTATGGAGTGGCTGAGTCAGTCGTCAACGCGACCTGGGTGGGAAGTAATCTCGAGAGAAAGCCCTACCACCAAGAATTACTGGACTCAGTGGGACACTCTCCGGATGGACGACGGGGTGTTGCAGCGACGCTGGGTCTCTCATGATGGTCTTGACCACTACTGGTCCACGGTGCTACCTATGAAGTCCCGGGAAGGCGTCTTGAAAGAAATGCACGACAGCATCACCAGCGGACACCTTGGGGTAAAGAAGACACTGAGTCGCCTGCGGCAAAGGTTCTACTGGGTTGGCATGAGGAAGGACGTGGAAGAATGGTGTCACGCGTGTGAGGTGTGCTGTGCAAAGAAGGGCCCCACGCCGCGTCACCGTGCCCCATTGCAACTATACCAGGTTGGAGCCCCCATGGAACGGGTGGCAGTGGATATAGCAGGACCCTTGCCTCTGACGACGAACGGAAATAGGTACATCTGCGTCACAATGGATTACTTCACCAAGTGGCCGGAAGCCTACGCCATCCCTGACCAGGAAGCCACTACCATCGCTAAGGTATTGGTGGAGGAGTTCTTCTGTCGCTTCGGTGTGCCTAACGAGCTCCATTCCGACCAGGGAAGGAATTTTGAGTCAACAGTCCTTGCTGAGTGCTGCAAGCTTCTGGGTATCAAGAAGACCCGGATCACCCCTCTGCACCCACAATCAAATGGAATGGTGGAGAGGTTTAATTGGACGTTGGGCCAGGAGTTGGCCAAGCAGTGCAACAATGATCAGTCTTCATGGGATCAGAAGCTGCCTGCGCTTCTCATGGCCTACAGGTCTGCCGCCCACGAGACTACGGGGTATTCACCGTTAAAGCTGATGTTTGGACGTGAGCTGCGATTGCCGGTGGACCTACTGACAGGAAGGCCTCCTGGGGAAAGCCTTCCAAGGGACGCCTCCAATTTTGCCCGTCAGCTAGAGGAACGGCTGGAAGAGGTACACCATCAAGTCCGAGGTGCCTTGAAGTTCTCCGGGGAGTCCATGAAGCGCGGTTACAATATGAGGGCAAGCCACGTTGACTTCAAGGAAGGAGACCAAGTCTGGGTTTACAACCCGCAGAGGAAGAAAGGACAGTCTCCGAAGTTACAGAGCCCCTGGGAAGGCCCTTACACTGTGCTAGAACGCCTCTCCGACGTGACTTACCGAATCCGGAGAACGGAAAGGACCAAGCCGAAAGTTGTCCACGTCAGCCGCCTATGGAGGTACCACGGTCCGGGAAACTACACCTGGAACAACTACAGACACCCAGCAGCCGACGAAAACGCAAGGGACGTCCAGGACCGAGAGGAGGTCGACGACGACGTAGGCCTTCTGGACCTTTCAGCCGAGAGAGATAACCTCCCGGCTTCGGCAGATGTTCCAGGGACACCCCAAGAAGCGGACGACGACGAGGCGCACCAGGAGACAGACGCGCAGGAGGCACCGAGCAGAAGACAGAGACAACGCAGGCGTCCACAACGATACGACGATTATTATGTTTTTGATTAATTCTCTTATGTTTGTATATAGTTAAGTGCGTGATCGGGACGATCACAATTAAGAGGGGGGGATAGTGTTGTGCTGGAAGCTTCCCCCGGCGTCCATGGGGCTCTAGAAGGCTCCGGGAAGAGCGAGCAGGGGGGCGGGGAGCAAAGTCTCGTCCGCGCCCGGCCAGGCACCAGGCGGGATGTGTTGCAATCTCGCAGATACTTTTGCTACATTTTTTTGTTTGATCTAAAATATACTGTAACTTTCTAGACTGTACTGTTCTGGATTTATATAGTAGAATAGTGCGAGAGGAGTCCAGTACCAGTCATATTAAGATATTGTTCAGTGAAGAGTCAGAGTGAAGTGTACTACTAAGGAAGAATATTAAACTACAGAAGTTGTGCAAAGTGTTTACATATCTCCCTCCCACGAAGTCTTGTGACGGCGACACGGAACCCAAGTAACACGTCCGGCATAACAATATCTCCTGATCTCCGGCATACTCCCTCACAACTTTCCTCACTACGCCAGACTTCCCTCTGTTCTCCCCCACGGCTCTCTCACCTTCCACCGTCATGTACACCACAATCACTATCAACCTCTCAGACTTACCCTTGGCATTCACACACTCCACTTTCACTGCTAAAACATCTTCACTGTCAGCACTAGTCCGGCAAATCTTAAGTGGTGGCTCTGACGTAGACAGCCCACTGGACACTGGTGCTATGTCTCCAACTGACCTCGCGTACCGTGCCTCTCACACCCTTCTCTCTCTCCCTCTCCCCGTGTCTCTCTCTTTCTCTCTCACTCTAGTATAAAAACAAATATGTTTTTTATGATTGATTCTCTACCTGTGAGTTAATACAAAGAAATTTGTACAACACCTGGCAGAGTTGCCACCGCGGCGTTGTCAGCTCGTCAACGCAACACACCGCAGGTGCCAGTTGCTCTGCCTGCTTTAATTATGGCATTTCTGCCATTTTGTAGTGTGTGTCTACCATCTGCCATACAATGTCACCCATATGGCATAATTATGAAAAAATATGGAGACTGTACCTATATATGGAATGCCAGGACCGTCAAGCAAATTCTGATGTGAGTCATATGCAGGTGAATGGTGAGGTTCCGCTGGGGATGGTCAGGGAATGGGGAAGGAGTGGTCGCTAAGAACATTAAAATATTACACTTTGACCTTATTTCCACACCACCCAAGGGGTAAAGAGTCTTGGTGCGATTTTTTTAAAGAGGTTTATTATTATTATTATTATTATTATTATTATTATTATTATTATTATTATTATTATTATTATTATTATTATTATTGTTATTATTATTATTATGCATTGTCGTGCACCATACTCCCCGAATGAGAGTACACCCCCACTTATCTCGCGCGCACACACACACACACACACACACACACACACAGAGAGAGAGAGAGAGAGAGAGAGAGAGAGAGAGAGAGAGAGAGAGAGAGAGAGAGAGAGAGAGAGAGAGAGAGAGAGAGAGAGAGAGAGAGAGAGAGAGAGAGAGATTTAACACACACACACACACACACACACACACACACACACACACACACACACACACACACACAGAGAGAGAGAGAGAGAGAGAGAGAGAGAGAGAGAGAGAGAGAGAGAGAGAGAGAGAGAGAGAGAGAGAGAGAGAGAGAGACACACACACACACACACACACACACACACACACACACACACACACACACACACACACACACACACACACAGAGAGAGAGAGAGAGAGAGAGAGAGAGAGAGAGAGAGAGAGAGAGAGAGAGAGAGAGAGAGAGAGAGAGAGAGAGAGAGAGAGAGAGAGGCACGGTGTGCGAGGTCAGTTGGAGACGTGGCAACAGGGTCTAGCGGGCTGTCTACGTCAGAGCCGCCACTTAAGATTTGCCGGTCTTATAGCCCCTACATTCACTTCTCCCACTCTGAAACACTTACTTTTCCTGTGGAGCAGGGCTACGCCTCCTCCTCGTGTGTGCTGCTTCTTTCTGCCCTTCCCAATCATCGCAAACACTTCCCCATCCACACGCACGTCATCCCTAAGTGAGTCTGTCACACCAACCAGATCAAAGTTCCACTCATCCAGCTTACCTGTACCCCATCCTCTCACATTTATACAACCAATGTTCATACAGTTCATACGTACGCTTCACTGCCTGGTTGGTGGTTTCTCTTCCTTACTCTCTAGTGCCTCAAGCATCCACACACTGGATGGACCTAGCATTCCTCCACTCCCTCAGCCTCCTGCCCATCCTATCGAGTCCTGACTGGTTCAGGTGGACCCCATCTACGTTGAAGTCCATCCCTTCCCGTAGCACACCATCTAGATCTATGAAGCTAACATTCCCTTTCCTATCCTTCAGCCACTCTACCTTCAGCTGTAGCAGTTCCTCCTGAAGCCTAGCGTTCGTCCTCTGCCTAACCCTCTCATACCTCTCCCCTTCTCTAGGGCGCCTCATATCCCCAACCACTGCCATGCTCACATTCTTACCCTCCACTGCCTCTACCACCTTCTTTACTATGTCCTCCGTTTCAACATTCTCCAGATCATTCCCACCACCCTGAATGATCAGGCTATATCCTTAAGCTCTCCTGCCTTCTCCTCAACCTTTCTCCTTACTTCTCCAATCCTGGTGCCACTCAAGCTCTCCACACCACTCCCCTCGGCCTTATACCCCAACTGACTCTGCGTTCCTCATCATACTGTCCCCAATGACACGGATTGGGGCTATCCTCTTAACTGCCTTCTTCCTCACCTGCGACCTGCCTTCCTCCTGCTGTGCCCACTTAGCAGTTAGCACATCTGTGGGGTGAAGCTTGGAGGAACAATACATGAAATGGCCCTCGGTGAGCGCGGCTCTACACTGTGGGGTGAAGCATGGGGGGTAGGGGTGGGCGGAGCTTAGCCGGTGAGCAAGTCCACCCATAACATTCACTCCCAGATCGTCGGAGTAAATGAGCTTGTCTACCTTACTTCTTCCACATATGTTTTTAGTTATTCAACTGCAGCAGTATATACACTAAGGATGTATGCACAGGTTTTCATAGAAAAAACGCCAGCATTTCCTTGTCTTTATTCCGTAGAAGCTGAGATGAAATGTTCCACACCCCCTTGATCCCTCACACTTCCTCTGTATAATTTTCATTATATATTGACCCATAGACTTATGATTGACCATGGCCTCTTTTTTAATGTAGAAGGGTGTACAGCCTTCTATGTAGAGCGTCTCAGATGTGATCAAAACCCACTAAATAAATAAATCATATAAGAGAGAGAGAGAGAGAGAGAGAGAGAGAGAGAGAGAGAGAGAGAGAGAGAGAGAGAGAGAGAGAGAGAGAGAGAATGAAAATGAGGGAGAAAGATAATAAGAATGAGAGAGAGGTAATGAGAATGAGCGAGAATGAGGAGAGCAAAGAATGAGGGAGAATGAGAGAGGGAATGAAAATGAGAGAGGGAGAGAATAAGAATGAGAGATTAAGAGTGAGAGAATGAGAATGAGAGAAAATAAGAATGAGAATGAGATTGAAAATGAGGGGGAAATGATAATGACAGAAAATGTGAGAATGAGAGAAAATGAAAACTAGAGAATAAGAATGAGAATGTGAGAATGAGAATTAACGTTGTCAGGCAAATGAGTGCCATCATCATTCATCATCATTTCATCGACGCCTGCTCCTAGGAGCTCCCACCAGGGGATGGCCACGGCAGAAGAGCTTCCAACTTTCTCTATCCAGACACTCCCTCCTTGCCTGCTCAAAGTTTCTCAAAGATCTTTCCCCCCTCTCTCTAACGTACTCTTGCACCCTATCCTTCCAGTTGATTGAATCGACTCTGTAACTTGCCCTGGTTAGCAATCTTATTTTACATGTTCTGGAGAATAACTATGTGTTCATTGTACTTCTGATAGTACCCAAAGACCTCTACATTCCAGTAATGTGACCTGTTTGTGTTTGTGTGTTAATTAAAGCCAAGGGAGATCAATTACATATTATTTTCTTGAAATTTACACCGAGGAATCATTTGCATTCTTCTGTGTCGCTCTTTTTCAAGCTCAGTTTTCCCGCCTCCTATATAATATTTCACTACAAATATCATTTTGTCTTACCAATGAAACGTTATGCTGCCATCCCTGTCTCTGCGGGCGCAACGAAAGGCAGAGCAAGCCGGCATGAAGGCAAAATGTTGAGGTGTGTGGGTGTATGTGCAGACACATCAAGGGTTCTGCAGCATCCAGTCTTGAGTCTGGTCATTTCCTGCACCCGTCCCTGGCGGCAGGCTTACCTGGTGCAGACACATCAAGGGAGCCGGCCACGTGGTCAGGCCTGTCAGCAGAGCCAGGGCGGGGTTGCTAAACACTGTCCTCCACCGCCACCACATACAGCAGCACCCAGCGCCAGATAGTTACCATTGGGCCTTGGTGCTGCAAGAAATTCCAGGCCCCTAAGTATCTTAATTTACACACATCATGCCCGGGCGGCCGGGCCCTCGTACTGAGATACCAGCTCCCCCCCCTCTCTCTCGGGCCCTGGCAGCACCACACAACACCTCAGGGGAAGTGGATCTTCATGTGCTTGGCAATAATCTTCTTGGTCTTGAAATGTTTTTCACAAACATCACACTTGAACTCTCTCAGATCAGAATGTGTGACAACGTGGCTGTTCAACTCAGACTTAGAAAAGAACCTTTTGTCACACTCAAGGCATTCATGAGGTCTGATACCAGTGTGTGCAAGTATGTGTCTCTTTAGTTCACTCTTCACACTGAACCTTTTGTCACACTCAGGGGATTCATGAGGTCTGACACCAGTGTGCGTAAGGGTGTGTACTTTCAGACCGAACACTTTGCCGCACTCATGGCATTCATGAGGTCTTTCACGAGTGTGTGTAAGGGTGTGCTTGTTAAGGTGACTCTTTAAACTGAACACATTGCCACACACATGGCATTCATGAGGTCTTTCACTTTTTTGTTTTAGTTTACTTTTTTAGTCTTGATTATGGGTGATGGGGCACTCTGCCAAGTGCCTAACAATCACCCACTTTTTAGAGGCTGCAACCGAGGGTTCTTTTTAGGATGGTAGTGGTTCCCTTAAGGGCAATTGTTTGGATTTCTGTTGCCCTCGGGTTTCCTGGGATTTTAGCTAGATGGTCTTTGAAGTTCTATTTCAGTAGGCCTGTTGCTCCGGCAATGACTGGCACAATCGAGATGTTCTTCAATTTCCAGTTTCTTTTCATATCATGCATCAGGCCTTGATATTTGGTGACCTTCTCCCTTTCAGCTCTGTTTAGCCCGCTGTCATGTGGGATACTGACCTCAACTATCATAGCCACATTTTCTTTCCTGTTCCACACAACCAGGTCCGGTTTCACTGCAGCATTATCTGGGTAGGTAGCTGTTGGAATTATCTGGTCATAGTAGATGGTGTGCGTCTCATTTCCGGTGATTTTCTCTGGCTGATGTTCCCACACTTTGCTAGAGCACTTGATGTTCAGGCTGTTGCAGATGGTCCAGTGTAGGTATTTGCACACTTCATCATGCCTGACTGTGTAGTAGCCATCGGCTAGCAGAGTCTGGCAGCTGCAGATCAGGTGGCTCACACTTTCAATTTCAGTGTGGCAGAACCTGCATTTGTTGTTGTTACTGAGACCAGCCATTTTTTTGAAAGCGTTGGTCATTTTTTTTTTTTTTTTTTTACAGCTAAGGAGACAGCTCAAGGGCGCAAAGAAAAAAAAAGAAAAAATGGCCCGCTACTCACTGCTCCTGAACAGAGGTTAAAGGAGTGTCCAAATCAGAGGTTAATTTCGGGAGGAGAGGTGTCCTGATACTCTCCTCTTGAAAGAGTTCAAGTCGTAGGCAGGAGGAAATACAGATGAAGGAAGATTGTTCCAGAGTTTACCAGCGTGAGGGATGAAAGAGTGAAGATGCTGGTTAACTCTTGCATAAGGGGTTTGGACAGTATAGGGATGAGCATGAGTAGAAAGTCGAGTGCAGCGGGCCGGGGGAGGGTGGGAGGAATGCAGTTAGCAAGTTCAGAAGAGCAGTCAGCGTGGAAATATCGATAGAAGATAGAAAGAGAGGCAACATTGCGGCGGAATTTAAGAGGTAGAAGACTATCAGTATGAGGAGGAGAGCTGATGAGACGAAGAGCCTTAGCCTCCACTCTGTCCAGAAGAGCTGTGTGAGTGGAGCCCCCCCACACATGAGATGCATACTCCATACGAGGGCGGACAAGGCCCTGTATATGGACAGCAATTGTGCAGGGAGAAGAACTGGCGGAGACGGTACAGAACGCCCAGCCTCGAGGAAGCTGATTTAGTAAGAGATGAGATATGAAGTTTCCAGTTGAGATTTTGAGTTAAGGATAGACCGAGGATGTTTAGTGTTGAGGAGGGTGATAGCTGGGTGTTGTCAAAGAATAGGGGATAGTTGTTTGGAAGATTGTGTCGAGTGGATAGGTGGAGAAACTGTGTTTTTGAGGCGTTGAAGGACACCAGGTTCTTCTTGCCCCAATCGGAAATAATAGTAAGGTCTGAGGCTAAGCGTTCTGCAGCCTCCAGCCTTGAGTCGTTAAGTTCCTGAAGGGTGGGTCTTCTATTAAAAGAAGTTGAATAATGCAGAGTGGAATCATCGGCGTAGGAATGGATAGGACAGTTCGTTTTGGAAAGAAGATCATCAATGAACAACAGAAAAAGAGTGGGAGATAGGACAGAACCCTGTGGGACACCACTGTTAATAGATTTAGGGGAAGAACAGTGACCGTCTACCACGGCTGCCATTATCAGCCTCTCCTGATCGTAGTGGAGGGTTCCTTTGATGAGCCAGTTCAGAGAGCTCTCCTTGTCAATGTAGTCTTTGGAGAGCTCTTGCAGGAAAAACTTGGCACGTTGGTGTTCTGCCCACTCAGTTAAGTTGGTGTTCTGGAACTTCCTGGTGAATTTTGAACAGCTCTTTCTGGCCATTTTGGTGGCTGGTGTGTTTTCTGTTTCCTGCTCATCTACTATACAATCCTGTCCAAAATGCTGGGCCAGCTTAGTAATTGAGGTGTTTTTGCTGGCTTTGTTGGTGTGGTGTTCCCGGACCCTGGCAATGTTTGGACTTAGGGAGCTTCTGAGGTATTGGCCGATGCTCACCATAGTGGCTCTGTGTTGGTGGTTAACTTCAGACAGTCCTAGGCCTCCCTCTCTTCTTGGCATATACAGTCTTGGAAGGCACTGATTTCTGTAGATGACCTTGTGGAGTGTTAAAGTTTTCCTTGTTTTTACATCTAATTTATTTATTTCGGTTTGAGGCCAGTCAATAATGCCAAAGCTGTAACTTAGCACTGGCATGGCAAGTTGGTTTATGGCAGTTATTTTGTTTTTGTTGGTGAGTTGCGTCTTGCAGATCTTCTTCAGACGGCTGAGGTATTCACTGCCTGCCTTCTTCCTCATGGTGGTATGCTGTATGCTGTCATTTTCCTCAATGCCAAGGTATTTGTATGGCTCATGCTCCATTAGGTCTCTGATTTCACTGGCCTCGTCTAGCTGGATGTTCTCGGTGTGGGTCTTTTTTCCACTTCGCATTGTGCATTTAGCACATTTATCAAGGCCGAACTTCATCCCGATGTCATTGGAGAAGGTGTGTACAGCCTGGAGCAGTTGGTGGAGTTCTGCGTCAGAGCTTGCATAGAGCTTAAGGTCATCCATGAACAGTAGATGGTTCACTGTTTTGTTTGGGTCTTTTTTGCGAGTTTGACTTAGGTTGTTACCCACTTTGGCACTTATTAGGAGCTTACTGAGAGGGTCTATTGCCATACAGAAGAGAAGGGGGGATAGGCTGTCTCCTTGGAAGATTCCTCTTCTTATTCTGACCTTGGGGATGATGGTTTTCCCCTTGGTGTGGCTGAGTGTGATGTTTGTTTGCCACATTTGCATTTGTGTTGCCAGTGCTTGAGTGATGGTAGGGTGGACTTTATATAGCTCAAGACATTGTAGTATCCATGAGTGTGGCACGCTGTCGAATGCTTTTTGGTAGTCGATCCAGGCCACACTCAGGTTTCTTTGACGTTTCTTGCAGTCTTCCAAAAGTGTTTTGTTAAGAAGAAGCTGATCTTTGGTACCAAGGCAGCTTTTTTTGCACCCAGTTTGCTCTTTCTCTAAGTAGTTGCCGGAGGATAGATGTTCTTTCACCAGTGTGTGTAAGGGTGGGCTTGTTAAGGTAACTCTTCCTACTGAACACTTTGCCACACTCTTGGCATTCATGAGGTCTTTCACCAGTGTGTGTAAGGGTGTGTGTGTTAAGGTTACTCTTCCTACTGAACACTTTGCCACACTCTTGGCATTCATGAGGTCTTCCACCAGAGTATGTGGGTGTGTTTGTTGAGGTCACCCTTCCCAGGGAGTCTTTTCCCACACTCTTGGCACTCATGCTTCCCTTCACCTGTGTGTGCAAGGCTGTGTCTGGTGAACTTGCTCTCGGTCTCAAACCTTCTCTCACTCAAACTCTCCCTTTCCTTCATGGCTTGAGATGCCAGCAGCAAGGTGGTGGTGGTGGTGGTGGTGGTTCTCCTGATCACTCCTAATCAGAGCATGCAGTGCAGTAAGGTGCTGTACGACACTGTGAGGACAGTGACAGCACCGTACAATATTGCGGTGGAATTTCTTTATGGTACGGTATGGTAAGAAGGAAGGGTCTGTGTTCCTCCACCTTTCTGTACCTCTCCGCAGCAAGTCACGCCTGGTAGAGGCCGGGTGTGGCCCTGTCTCAGCTCCCTCACCAGGCCTGAGGGAAGGTAAGTAGGGCAGCGGCCGCAGTCAGTCCACCCTGTCTTGTCCTCAACCCTGACTTCAAGGGTTGGTCACTGGGGTGGGCAAGGAGACTATAGAACAGGAGAGGGGGCCTCTATGGGAGACCGTGGGCGGGTGTTGGTGTATGTCGGTTGCAACAGATGGCGCAGGAGCAGCTTTGTTTACATTCAGGCGCCTCCCCCCCTCCAGACCAACCCCCAACCCCTAGAACCCATCAGCAGTGTTGCTACATGGGATCAAGCAGCAAATGTTGCTACTTTTTTTCTTCAGTCTGGTTATTTCCCATTTTAAATAAAAAAAATAAAGGTAGATAAATATTAAAATGAACAGTAGGAACTATATATACTGTATATATTTACCAGGTAGATATAGCCTGACTGCATGTCATGAGTAATGCTATTATTGTTATATTATTATACCACAATTATATTACTTTTTCTGCATGTGTGGTTAGATGTGTTTTATGTGTTTAACCTTTCTGTATACATACTGGAATGAACCAAGGAATTGTAGCCCTACTGCCGTTCTTTAAAACTATGTGATCATGTTTTTTCTTCCAAACTCATTGTTTTAGCACGCACGCTGGCTTCCATCAGTAATGATGATATATATACATTGAGTCATTGGTTTGTAGGGGGAAAGAGTGGGTGAAAATAATTATCTCGGTCTAACTTATACTGTTTATTATACCGCTATTCGCAGAAATATCTTTCTCTGCTCCGATTGCAACGCTGCCTCGTTCAAAAATCATAACACCTCCGCGGCCGCCACGATTACCAGCCGGAGCCTCGAATCATGTCCCTTTGTGGTGATAAAGAGGACACAGCCTGGTGTGAAGCTACATTTATTACGGAAGGATGCCAGCCGGGGTAAGTGATATATATATAAATAATGATAATGTGGAAATTCTAATTTTCACGCTGACAGCTGTTCTGAACTTGCTAACTGCATGCCTCCCCTCCTCCCGCGGCAAGAGGCCGAATGGCCTACACACGGCAGGTCCAGATTCCTCCCCATTACCACCTGTCAGCCTCGTCCATGTAGCTATCCAGTCTACTCTTAAAACAAGCTATCGTCCCTGCACTCACTATGTGATCGCGGAATCTATTCCATTCCCCCACCACCCTATTATTAAACCAATGCCTGCCCATTTCCCTCCTAAATCTATACTTTTCTAATTTAAGTCAATTACTGCATGTTCTATCTTGCCAAACATCTTATGCAAAAGTTAATCAGCATATCTCCACTCTTTCATCCCTTACACTGATAAACTGGAACAGCCTTCCATTGTCCGCATTTCCTCCTGCCTATAATTTGACCTTCAAGAAGAGTGTATCAAGACTCTACTTTTGTCTGTTTGGGAGTGGTGAGTAGTGGGGCTTTTTTTTCTAGTGCGCTTTGTTGCTCTTGAGCTGTCTCCTTTGTTTAAAGAAAATAATAGTTAAATAAATGGAAGTTGGCCGCCAATGCTTCCAACACATTTTGGTGCCATATCTACAAGTGGCTGGTGACTGTAAGCATCTCAGCAACCTGCATGCATATATGCCATTCCTATCATGGTGCATGGAGCAAGCTTCACATAACACCCAGACAGAGACAGTTTAATTATGGTTACATATCAGACTCAGTTTATTGCTCAGTCTATTAGATGCAGTGCTGTTAATATTGTTAGTGGTAGTATTAGTACAATTAATGTATTTATTTTAATTAATTTATCAATATTTATTTATTATATTCTTAGTGTTTGAAAATTCCAATACTAGCATTAAGATAAACAAAAATATCAGAAATATATTTACACTCATTAATTATTATTGCTTTTCTTATTATTACTTCCTTCAATGTCCTGGCACTTTGACATCTAGTGTTTTTCTGTCTAGCAGCCAAAATTGTGGTCTTTCTGAATGTGTATGTCCTAAGTCTTCATTGGTGTATCTAGCTATATAACAAAAATCTGCATCTCTCTCTCTTCTCACCCAGTTGTCCCCGTACATCCTTTCAGTATCCAAAGAATTTCAATCTACATCTTGTAATCACTCAACTAATGCAGTGCAATCCTCATCTCTGTATTTTACCGTGTGGACATACTCTTTCCTTCCATGTTCCACTGTCGTATGTTATTCCACATCTAACACAACCACATCCCAACAGATCCGAACACGTCCGATATCATCCAAGAGAATGTGGCAGCTGAAGGGGGAGAGGCCAAGGGTGAAGACATTTAGCCACCCCCCCTGAAGTACATGGCATCATTCAACCCTCTTGGTGAGCTGCAGGAATGTGCTTCCCATTGCAGTGCACCAGCTCCATGTACTGATTTTGGTATGAATACTTCATCTAGTGTTTGTTGATTGTTGTGATATTAATCTAATTATGACTTCACAAAATAGACTGTGCAATTAAGTCACTTGACACATGCCCTGCTCAACATCACTTTTAAGTTGTAGAATTCCTTCATATGGATGCTGATTCATGTATCCTGAAATGATTGGATATTGATTGTCTTAACATTTTTTTTTTGTCCATGATCACTGAACCATGTTACGGTATGTCTTTGGGTGTAGATCCAGGAAATGAGTTTTTGGGAGGACGTCAGACTTTTTGCGGGTGGAAGGAGCATTAGCATTACCGATTAGCCATTCTAGGCAGTCCTGGTCTTGAAAAACTGGTGAAGTGACCTAAATCAATGGGTATAACGGCCTGGACTTTGTGCCAAAGCATTGTTTTAGCCGCAGCGCGCTTTTGAGCTAGTTTTCCTGTATCACTCAGGAACATTGGGGGGGCCTGGGCCCCCCTTTGGATCCACCAATGTAGCTATGTCTTATAATATATCTATCCTTTACAGTCTGACGGTGCATCCTTCTAGGTTGTCAAGTTTTAGTAGCTACTCATGAGAAGTATTCCTTATAATGATCATTGATTTCCAGATGGTTTGCACTAAAAAAAGTGTCGTGTAACCTGCCGCAAATAATAATCAGCTGTAGTCAACCCTTGCTTTAAAGAACCAATATGGAGGAAGGGGGTGATGTTATATCCAAAAATCTTTTACATCTGAAGTAATCCAACCTTTTTGTGTATAATAAACTTTGTTTGTTACATGAACTTAAAAGTTCACAATTTCCATACATGATTCTTTTTTCCTTGTATTTGATGATTAATCCTGACATGTATTTCCATTATCAGTAGGTAATATATAGTAACAAGACAATAATACACATTATAACAATGTATATATTATAGCCCAATGAGTGCACGAAAGTGTCTAAGGCCGATGCTACTTAAGCACAAAATCATACATAGCTTATGGTCAACGAGTTAGGGCCGTCGTAACTTATCGTGCTTAGACCATTCTCTGTTGATGTCGCTCGTCTCGCTAGAACGCACAGCGAGCAAAATTTCGACATGAATCATGTTAAATAAAACATAGTTATACTTACATTTTCTTTGTTTTTTATTTTAATAATTTTACAATACAATTTTTGACCAAATAACACGGAATGAATGACAGTATTTCTTGGAAAAGAAAAATATTAAAATACATTCCCGTTGGAAACGAGAATTTGTGTAAACAAACAGTCACCAGCTCAGTCACCAGCCTCACGTCCTATACTGTAGATAACGGGCAGCCATCTTGGAACAAGACCCCTTGTTCCCAGTCTGCAATTTTACCACTATCACCTCGGGCCCCGGCCCACAGTGCTTCCCAATACAACCCCAAGCTCTGCACGACACCCCAGCCTACCCCTGGATGCCGTCAGATCCGGGAGAAGGCCGCGAGGCCATCTCCGCCCACCAACCTCCCCAGCTTGAGACCTCCCCCGACGTCTCCAGGCCCCCACCTTCACCCGTCATGGAACAGATGGACTCCGCCACCTTCTCCATCAAACGGCCTCGCTCCCCACTTGGTGATGTACCCTCCAGCGACCCCAAACACCATCATGGTTCTCCTCCCTCTCCTGACCCCATTCTCTGTACAACCTGCCTTCGGCGTTGTGTGTTCCAACTCTACCAGATCTCCTCCTGTCCTACAATACCAGGTAAGGCTTGAAGGTATTAAAAATATTGCTTAATGGTATTTTATAGGAAAACTTGAAAAGATCACATGCGTGCTGACATGCGTGCTGACATGTGAGTAGTTATTTCTTTCCTGTGTTCATTTTATATGAATCACTCCCCTGCTCTACCCTTTACCGCTTCCTTAAACTGACTCCACTCCACCTCAACGACACCTACCTCTTTGTCTCTTTCTTCCCTTCATTCTATACTCAAATTCTGCAGCTTTACCCTCTTTGCTCAACTCCCTAATTTCTCTGAACCTCTCTTAATTTTACCCCAAATACTAGAACATAGATTCTAATTTATGCTTATTTTTCAATCAAAGCAATGTTATTAAAATAACCATTTTGGGTAAAATATTACTTCCATATTCATATTTCTATTCATTGTGATTAAGGCTTCATTCAATAAAAAGAAAGGAAATTACTGTCAGTCAGTTGTTTATATCATTCATTAATTGAATTTTTTTTACACAAGGCGCCGGCCAAAGGCACAGCAAAAATTAGTAAAGAATATAAGATAGATTGTGTTCATGTAAGGTAATATAGTGTATAGATTATATAATGTAGTATACTATTCTAGGAGTGATTTCACTATGCTGGCAGGTGTGTCCTTGCATCTTCCAAGCTTGTACACCATGTAATGATTAAATCCATTGCTTGCAGAAAGGACGTGAGACCTGCTGCAGGAGGAGCAACAGCAGATCCGTTGGTCGGTATCAATAGCCACGAATCTGCAGATGCACCAACTGTAATATATGTTGATGCATCTGCAGAAGAAGTGCTTCCCCCTTCATCCACCCCCTCAGAAGATCCCACCACGGGACAAATGGGAGCTGTAAAGGCAGTGGAGTCTGCTGCCCAGGAACTCAAGGCAGCTGCTCAGGCAGTGGCATCCGCTGCACGGGCCCAAGAGGCAGCTGCCCGAGCACAGGAGTCCGCTGCGAGGGCCAAGGAGTCCGCTGCGAGGGCCAAGGAGTCCGCTGCGAGGGCCAAGGAGGCAGCTATGCGGGCCAAGGAACAGGCTGCCAAGGAGAAAATTGAGGCCATGAGGCTTAAAGCTAGATACTATAAATTTAAACTAGAAAATAATTAAACATACAACCAAATACTACTTCTGTTATTTCTAACATTATTAAACTATTATAAGCTTAGTTCTCATATGTACTGTAATTTGTACTTATACTGACACTGCTTTTTTTTGCATAGTTTCTGACTATACAATTAGAATTTTGACTGTGGAAAGATATACTATGGTGAAGCTTTCAAGTCTCCTTTTTAGAAAACAATCATAAGAAGGTCATCAGAAATTGTGGTTAGGAGATGAGAGACTATGCTAATGGGAATTTAAATTTATCATAATGCATTAAAAGGTAGGAAACATTACCAAGGTAGGTACACGAGGCCCTGTTGGAGGACGTTCCATCAGTCCTCATTGCTGAGAAGAGAAATGATGACATTAAGAGAAATGTATAAAATCAATGTGAAGCAAGTATACTTATTTATCTATTTTTATCGATCATATCTATTTTTCCATCTCTCACCTGTTCACCCATCCGTCCCACTCCCCACTACCACCTTCATCTCATTAGTGATCTTCCAATAAGTAATTAATTAAATTAGAACATAATACCAGTTTCTCTTGCAAAGATTCAACTTACTTGAAATGCAAGGTGCAGAATGCATCCCGATAGGCACGACCCTCATTACGGTGACCACCGGGCGCATTGGCAGGTTCTTCTGCAGCATCATTTAATGGCACTGGGACTTGTGCCTCTGCACCCATTGGTTGCTCGTCATCCAGAGGAAGAGGAAGATTCCTATCCTTGCAAATATTGTGCAGCATTCCACACACATGAATGATTTTGCACACCTTGAGGGGGGGCCTCAATCGTACCTCACCATGCAAAACATGAAATCGGCGTTTGAGTTGTCCAATTCCACGTTCAACAATACTGCGTGTAATTTTGTGAGACCTGGATGAATAACAATGGTAATTAATTGTAATTAATTGTTGTACGTTGTTGTCCTAGTGGTAATCTTGTTGAGTTAGTCTACACTTCATAGCCTAATCACTAAAAACCCTTAAATAGACAGAAATCTACCAGGAAAAAATAGTTTCGTCCTCACAATGAGAAGCAGCAGCGGCACACACTCACAGTACACGCAGCCATAGGAATTTCCTACTGGAAACGAAACTAAAGATCATTAAGCCCTTGGATCGTAACCTAGCCACTCGATAGTAACCTAGCCACTCGATAGTAACCTAGCCACTCAATAGTAACCTAGCCACTCGATAGTAACCTAGCCACTCGATAGTAAACTAGCCACTCGATCGTAACCTAGCCACTCGATAGTAACCTACATTGCCCCAAGTAGATAAATCTTTAATAAATCACTGTCAGTTACCACCCAGACAATACACCTGAGGGTATGTTGCGGCTGCTCAATGGGCGTTTGCCCGAAATAGGTAAATCTTTAAAAATCACTGTCAACATGATAAATAATTTGCGGTGGGTATATATGGGGTTCAAATTGCTCAGGATGAAAAGCTCTATCAGATGAGAAGGGTAAGTAAAGCCATCTCGAGACTGGTGTACGAGTAAAAAAAATACCTAATGTTCATATGATGAGTTAGTGGTTATCAAAGTTTCAGCAAAAAATATACAGGACAAAATTTGGGACTCAACTCTCAGTGGCCGATTCTCAGGCAAATAGTAATTTAACTTTGAGCACAGGTTAAGGTTTTTAATGCATAGGGCGTTGAGTCAGATTTAGTACTAAATACACCCCATTCCCAGTGTTAGTTCTTACCAGTCTCACTGACTAAACTACTTATAAACGTTATATCAAAGTCCTAAACCAAAGTAACCTTGATTTCACCTCCTGCCAGAAAAATATTTAAATGTTTTAGTGCATGTTATATATATATATATATATATATATATATATATATATATATATATATATATATATATATATATATATATATATATATATATATATATATATATATATATATATATATATATATATATAGATATATATATATATATATATATATATATATATATATATATATATATATATATATATATATATATATATATATATATAACTTATGTTACCAAGCCCAATACTATCTTTCCGAAATGAAACTTATCCCACCTAACCAAACTTAACCTCACTACTACTAATACTGTCTCCTACTACTCCTAATACCACTGCTGCTGCTACTGCTATCAATAATAATAATAATAATAATGATAATAAGACAATGTATTTACCTATTATATCGTGACTGAGGTCCAGGCAGTGGACGCAGATAAGGTGTAAGGAGCCATGTCTTGCAGGGGTACCCACTGCCTCCAAGCAAGTGACTTCCTGCTGGCACATATCCTCCGTCAAACAATCTTGACAATCCACTGCTGTTCAAGATACGTGCATCATGCACTGACCCTGGCCACTTGGCAAGAATGTCCAATATTCGATAATTGGCATCAAATACAACTTGGACATTCATGCTGTGATACCCCTTCCGGTTCACATACACTTCTTCTTGATCCCTCGGTGCCACAATTCGGATGTGTGTGCCATCAATGGCACCTACGATGTTAGGGAAATTGGCTATAGCAAAGAATTCTGCTTTCTTTCGGTCAGCGCTGTCTTGGGTGACAGGAAAAGTTATGAACCTCTTGAGGACATTAACATCTGCAAGGGCGTCTATAGTTTTACTGATGGCTCTGCTGATGCTGGACTGTGAGGGGCCAAGGTCATCACTGCTACATTGTTGCATTTTGCCAGTAGCAAGATATCTTAAGGTTATGAGAACCTTCAACTCCGGGGTGAGCGGGTTAGACCTGTTGGTATCACTCTTCAGCGCTGCCCTTACAAGGTTGGTAACAAATAATATACCTTCCCGGTCTAACCTGTACCTCTTGATGAGCTCAGCATTATTAAGTTCATTTAGAACGTCCTTTCTAAGGTAATTATTCCCTGGCTGATGTGGTTGTTGCTCTTGTGGCGCTGCCATCTTGATTGTTTACGTTCAAATCCATCGTCCTTAAGGGCTGGTAAGACAGGGTCCAGCCTGTTTTACCGCTAAGCACGATGTTAGGGCCGTCGAAAAATTTTATGTACGACGTCAGGCAAGTTAGGCACGATAGCCGCCATTTTATTTTGCTATGGACGACGGCATCGGCCTAAGACACTTTCGTGGATACCGGCGAGTCCTTCCCTAAATTCTTTGCCCAAATTTGTGACACCAAGTATAATAACTAGTTTTAGTGACCATTTGCATCCAATTTTCACTTTGATTAAAAAATTGCCTCTCAACAGGTGTGAACTTGATGGGGTTGGAGGAAACTTGACTCGGCCATCAAGCTCACCACAATATAGTAAGGAACCTCTTGTTCTCAGTGATAATTTATCCTCTTTAGTTACTATTCCGTGTTGCTTTAATCACAACTAATGTGTTGGAAACATTACAGCTTAATAACATACTTCACATCTCTGCATACAAATTGAGTTCAATATTCAACTGTTACACCAGTAGGCTTCATATCTCAAAAAAAAAAGTATGTAAAAAGGTTGAAATTTTGAATGATATATTTAAACTCTTTATTATGTTTCTATGGGTGTAGTACCGTTATGATTAGTCGAGTGATCAGCATATGGGTCTTATGTTTTTGATAGCATAGGTTCAAATTTTGCCATAGGCTGGCATTTGATAGTAACAGTAGTGTCCACAGATATCTACCTGTTTCTTGTTTATCCTGTTCCACTTTAAACCATGACTGGCCAATCTTTGAAGAGGTAGCATAACCTTGAAGTGCCACTAACAAACCTTTGTCCATTCTTCTGATGTGATCCTTTTTTATTTATTTATTTATTTATTTATTTATTTTTTTTTTTCCCACCTGCCTATAGCGCCGGTAGGTTTTCTTCAGGCGCCTGGCGGTCGGCCCAGGCCCGTCATGATGCAGGCTTTTTTTTTTTTATAGTGGTGCCATTTAGTATTGGCTCATGCTGCCGCCCAGAACTCATTCTTGATTCACTTGGATGGTTTAGCAGGGCTTAGGTATGACTAACATTGCAGAAACAGGGAATTTTTATATTTTTAGTGTGGCAACACATTGACAAATGTTTTAGTATGGACTGAACATCAAAGATATATATGGTAAATGGGTGCTTGTAGATCTTGACATTATATCTGTCAAGAGTCTCCAGTTGTATCCTCTCCCCCATCTCTCCTGAAAATATTACTCTTGTCGGGCAATCTAAGTGAAGCCTTCCATCGATGCTGGCGTGCAGACATAATGTCAATGCTTAGATTCACTGTCCTTATAGCACTGAAAATAATGCAATTACATGCACATATTTTATTATTTAGAATTGTGATTAATTGTGATTAAATATTTTTTCATGTATTTTCAGACATGAAAAGTGAAAATTGTTGCACACAACAGTCTTTCGTCTGCACCGGGAGGCAAGGCAGCTCAAAGCTGGCTGTTACAACTCCTGGGCAGTTTTTGCCCAGAGCCAGCAATTTTTTAGATCCAATAGGGATGGATTTTTTATGAGGTCAGGTTCAACATGCTGCAAGATGCCAAGATCTAAGCCTAGTAGGAGATATGGGTTACAAGAGAGGAGGTTTGCTCTGGCCTTATACTATCAAAGTCCAAATGCTAATAGATTTATAAGCACAGTATTTCACTTGTCTTCAGTTTCAACACTTCAATCATGACTCAGGGGTATTTCAGTACATGTTGGCTGGAGCAAACAGACTCTGACAGCCCTGCAGCAAAGAGCACAGGCTTTGTCAAAAGAAGAGAAACTTCGTGGGATTTGCCATTATTTAGTATTACTCTTGTTACGCTAAGAATTTTTTCCCATATACTTTGCCAAATATTGCAAGTAATGCACCATTGTTGGGCTTGCTTGTTATAAATCATATCTTGTTCAATTAACAAGCTTTGGGTGTCTGCCACTTTCCAGTTGTAATGCAAGGAATCATTTATCTTCCCTGCTAGATATCACACATAATGCACCATTGTTGGTTTTGCCTATTATAAATCAGATCTTGTTCAGTTAACAAGCTTTAGGTGTCTGCCACTTTCCAGTTGCAATGCAAGGAATCCCCTGCCAGATATCGCATGTAATGCACCATTGTTGGTTTTGCCTGTTATAAATCAGATCTTGTTCAGTTAACAAGCTTTAGGTGTCTGCCACTTTCCAATTGTAATGCAAGGAATCCCCTGCCAGATATCGCATGTAATGCACCATTGTTGGTTTTGCCTATTATAAATCAGATCTTGTTCAGTTCACAAGCTTTGAATATCTGCCATTGTTTATTTCAGGTGTAATGCTTGGAAGCATTTGTTCTCTGCCCTACCCAACAGTATGCAATGCTTTATTGTGGATTTTGCCTGTTATATTTAATCTTGTTCAGGTAGCAAGCTTTTGGTGTCTGCCTTACCTAATATGTCCTGCAGTGACACTTGGCTTGGTTTCATAATGTGAAATACAGCATGTAATTTCATCACACTAAGTGTCTATCATCACGTGTCTGGCATCATTAATGTGGCTTCCAGGAGTAATCTTGTTTGTATTACAGCTTGCAAATTTTTTTCTGCTTTATATGATATACATAATCACATAGGTATGATTTACAAAATGTAATGGCAGTTGATATTCTTGACTAATGCCTCATAAACCTTGTGAAAAATAATGCTTTTTTGAGGGGGGGGGGGGGGGCAGAGAGTGGTTTGTTTGGTTGGCCAGTTCAAGGAGTTTCATATCAAATGATTTTATTACATCCAACTTTAATGTGTGCTAAAAACATATATTTTATTACATCCAACTTTAATGTGTGCTAAAAACATATATTTTATTACATCCAACTTTAATGTGTGCATAAAACATATATTTTATTACATCCAACTTTAATGTGTGCTTCCTGCAATAAATGCTACATGTTTAGTGATGTAGCCTATGAAATACATATCACTCTGCCCTGTAATTTGGTGTGTCACATACTGCAGCATAACTTTCCTGCTATTTTCTTACTCTATGAGTTGCCTTATTTTGTCTCATTTGCTTTTATCATATGTACCTCCGCTGCATAGTTGTGTCTACTGAGCTTAATATCTTCATGACCCTGACACCAAGGTCAGAGCTTGTGAGATCATACCGTGTCCTACATTCCATTTTCACCTCCAGGCTCGCCTGTCTCCCAGGACCACCAAGTTATTGCATTCCATTTAAGACAACTCATGTGTTACCTTCTTGATGTCCTCCATCATGTATTTCAGCATGTTTTATGATGCTTTCCTCTTATATTGGTGTGCCTTGCAACATTTTTATACAGTTTTCATTGTATATAACGCACCATTGTTGGTTTTGCCTGTTATAAATTGGGTCATGTTCAGTTAACAAGCTTTGAGTGTCTCCCATTGTTTATTTCAGTTGTAATGCTTAGAAGCTTTTGATCTCTGCCTTGTCAAGCAGTATGCAATGCTTGCCAATATCTGGCACTTGTACAGTTAGTATGATATTTTTACTCAGCTAAGAGCATTTTGCAAAAGGTAAAGGTAAGGCTGGGGGCATACGCTGTAGCAGCATGTGGCCTCGGTGCTCATCTCTGTAACATTAGCCCAAGAGCCTGTGGTGTTAGGGAACCCATTGCCCTGGGACACAGGACCAGTGTGACATCCGGGTTACCACAGTTGCAAAGGCCTTATAGTAATTTAGCATGCATAGAATGTTGTATGCTTTGCTTGTATTTAAATCACTGTATATGTTTGATAAACACACACACACACACACACACACACACACACACACACACACACACACACATATATATATATATATATATATATATATATATATATATATATATATATATATATATATATATATATATATTAGCAAATGCTTTCAACATCATATTTTTCCTAAAAAAACAAATTGATATAGTGTAGATAATACCTAATAAAACATAAGAACAAATATATTTTTCTTTACCCCATTAGTAAATCATTTTACAATGAAAAAAAATAAGTGAAGGCTGGATAGGGTGCTGTGGCAGGTACTTCAAAAATAGTTAAGCTCCCCTGAAAAGTGACGTTTTTGGTGGGCTGCAATAGATGGCGCTACTTCCGCACGCCCGAGGAATTACTACATACCACTATCTCTTCGTATATAGTCTCTTTGGGGGTGGGTGTGGTTGGAAGGGTGTGGCCCCTTCCACCCTCTCAAGGGACTCCCAAACCTGGCATTTGGCAACTAGCAGCTGGGCTTCAAATTCTTGGCCTGAGTGAAGCCTGCGCAGGTGCTTGCCTTCCTAAGTGAGCTACAATTTCAGTACAAAATTACAGTGCAATATCTTATAGTGCCAGTATGGTACAAAGGCGGTACACAGGTACTGTACAAAGTTATGGCACTGAATTTTTTCTTTGGCACAAAATATGATAAAGGAATTGTACTGATAAAGGAACTGATAAAGGAACTGTACTGCACTGCACTGGCACTGGTCCTCACAGCTGTGGCAGGCTGCTCCTGCTGGTCCTGGCCCCTCAGGCTGCTACCCGGCCCTGCAGCCTCCACTGCAACAGAAGTCAGTGGCAGGGAGGACGCAGCAAGCGCTGAGCACAGCACCCGCCTCAGACCCTCGCTACTGCACCAGCACCAGGGGTGGCTATTGGGACAAAGATCACAGCCTCAAAGAAACATACTTCAAACTGAATACCAAAAGCATCTACAAATTCCATAAAATGTAACAGACTACATCACAGTTATGGTTTTCAACCCCAATATTGTGACAACTGCATCAAAGAAACTGAGGAAAAATAGACCCAGAGCAGTGAACTAGCTGCCCTTGACAACCTGGAGGCAACCATGCAGCAAGCAGCTGAAAAGCACCTTGTGGATATGGGAAGCGGAAAACAGACAGAACAGTGCTGCAGAACAGCCACTACAGAAAAGGGCATCAAAGATGGGAAAGAACAGAGCAGGGAAGTGTGCAAAGCACTGTCGCTTTGAGAGAAAGAACAAGATAATGTGGATGAAAAAAAAAAAAACTGAAAAATGAAATAAAACAAACAAGTTTAAATATGAGAGAATCAAATAGTCACCAACAGAATTAAAGGAGACAAAAACTCAGTAAACAAACAACCACGAAGACAAATAAACACTCTCGGAGGCCAAGAAGTAAAGAAGGCAGCTCCCTTTTGCTCTCCGTGAAGACGAAGCAAAGGTGCCGGACAAGGGGACCCAGGCTGTTCACTGCCTGGGATGCTGTGACCTCCATGACTATTAGAAGGCCTCAGGCTCAAAAAAAGACAAAATAATGCAAGCACTTGTGCTGCACAAAGTCCACAGCAAAACAATTGATGCAACAAACAGCCAACACTTGCCAAAACAACAAGACATTAATAAATATTGGAGAGAGAGAGAGAGAGAGAGAGAGAGAGAGAGAGAGAGAGAGAGAGAGAGAGAGAGAGAGAGAGAGAGAGAGAGAGAGAGAATTACATAGGATTGCATAGAAAATCAGACCACACAGACCCCATGGTCCAGACTAGGTGGTCTGTCCTTAAACCTAAGTGTTCTACATTAATCAGAAGGCTCCAAAATGTTGCTTTAATTTCTTCTCTAGTTAACATTAAGTTCAAGGAAGTGACGGTCGAGATTGTTTTTAAAGGAGTCAATCGAGTTACACTGGGCCACTGACGGTGGGAGCTTATTCCATTCTCGCACTACAACGTTGGTGAAGAAAAATTTGGTGCAGTCTGAATTTACTTGTCTACATTTGAGTTTTATGCCGTTGTTCCTCGTTTGCAAAGTGTCGTCGATCATAAACAATTTTGTTCTGTCTACATTCGTGAAACCATTAAGTATTTTAACTCGTAAACTGCGCCAGACATCTCAAGATGCTATGAGTTAGACTGCGCCAGACATCTTAAAATGACACATGTTCCAAGGTGAATATTTATATTTCCCGCGATGCCAAAGTATATTCCAATGAACCTCGTGTGGCAACATCATCCCTTTTTCGCACCATGTAGTCACCATCGTCAATTCAGTGTTGCCAGATCTACCGATAAATCGGTAGATCTACTGGATATTTGATGGATCTACCGATCTACCGATCGATTTCGAAAATAAGGTCAAATCTACTGGATTTTCGATAAAACCTACCGAGAAACCTACCGATATTCAGTTTCATGAGAGAGAGAGAGAGAGAGAGAGAGAGAGAGAGAGAGAGAGAGAGAGAGAGAGAGAGAGAGAGAGAGAGAGAGAGAGGTTTTTATTTATTTATTTATTTGTTATTTTTATTGTTATTATTATATATTGCTATTGCTTTACTTTCTTGTCTATCTAAAGCTTTTGAATCAATCCTTAACCGGAAGATTCAAAAGCACCTTTCCACTTCTGACCTTCTATCTGATCGCCAGTATGGGTTCCGCAAGGGGCGTTCTACTGGTGATCTCCTAGCCTTCTTAACTGACTCTTGGTCATCCTCTTAGCCGTTTCGGTGAAACTTTTGCTATTGCGCTGGACATATCAAAAGCTTTTGATAGGGTCTGGCACAAATCTTTGCTTTCTAAACTACCCTCCTACGGTTTCTATCCTTCTCTCTGTACCTTTATCTCCAGTTTCCTTTCTGACCGTTCTATTTCTGCCGTGGTAGACGGTCACTGTTCTTCCCCTAAATCTATTAACAGTGGTGTCCCACAGGGTTCTGTCCTATCTCCCACTCTTTTCTGTTGTTCATTGATGATCTTCTTTCCAAAACGAACTGTCCTATCCATTCCTACGCCGATGATTCCACTCTGCATTATTCAACTTCTTTAATAGAAGACCCACCCTTCAGGAACTTAACGACTCAAGGCTGGAGGCTGCAGAACGCTTAGCCTCAGACCTTACTATTATTTCCGATTGGGGCAAGAAGAACCTGGTGTCCTTCAACGCCTCAAAACACAGTTTCTCCACCTATCCACTCGACACAATCTTCCAAACAACTATCCCCTATTCTTTGACAACACCCAGCTATCACCTTCCTCAACACTAAACATCCTCGGTCTATCCTTAACTCAAAATCTCAACTGGAAACTTCATATCTCATCTCTTACTAAATCAGCTTCCTCGAGGCTGGGCGTTCTGTACCGTCTCCGCCAGTTCTTCTCCCCTGCACAGTTGCTGTCCATATACAGGGGCCTTGTCCGCCCTCGTATGGAGTATGCATCTCATGTGTGGGGGGGCTCCACTCACACAGCTCTTCTGGACAGAGTGGAGGCAAAGGCTCTTCGTCTCATCAGCTCTCCTCCTCATACTGATAGTCTTCTACCTCTTAAATTCCGCCGCAATGTTGCCTCTTTCTATCTTCTATCGATATTTCCACGCTGACTGCTCTTCTGAACTTGCTAACTGCATGCCGCCCCCCCTCCCGCGGCCCCGCTGCACTCGACTTTCTACTCATGCTCATCCCTATACTGTCCAAACCCCTTATGCAAGAGTTAACCAGCATCTTCACTCTTTCATCCCTCACGCTGGTAAACTCTGGAACAATCTTCCTTCATCTGTATTTCCTCCTGCCTACGACTTGAACTCTTTCAAGAGGAGGGTATCAGGACACCTCTCCTTCCGAAACTGACCTATCTTTCGGCCACCTCTTTGGATTCTTTTTAGGAGCAGCGAGTAGCGGGCTTTTTTTATTAATGTTTACTTTTTTGTGCCCTTGAGCTGTCTCCTTTGCTGTAAAAAAAAAAAAAAATATATATATATATATATATATATATATATATATATATATATATATATATATATATATATATATATATATATATATTTTGGGGGGCAAACCAGAGAGAGATATGGAGTCGGTGGGAGACGGTGGCTAACCGGACGACGAACGTACGTGTCTTGTTCGTGTATCGGCACTCAGCTGACGGACAACAACAAACGAGACTGGCGTGAGTGGCGTCACTGGCTCGGCCTAGTCAGTAACTAAGTATACATATATATGTTTCAAGTGTCTGTACTCTGTAGGCTGCAGCCTCCGTACTGGTCTCAAACACCTAAGCTTACACCCACGCACCTGTAAGTCTTTAGATAATATATCCATGCTGTTTAGAAGTTCAAATTTGTGTTAATTTATTTAAAAGGGCCTCATAT
Organism: Eriocheir sinensis; assembly: GCF_024679095.1. Classification (NCBI taxonomy): domain Eukaryota; kingdom Metazoa; phylum Arthropoda; class Malacostraca; order Decapoda; family Varunidae; genus Eriocheir; species Eriocheir sinensis. Next base: position 3,134,558 of record NC_066576.1, on the reverse strand, counting down.
TAGCGGGCTGCATCGTTTGTGAAGGGAGATGGGTGGTGTGTATTAGTTTACGAGTGTAGCTACCGTTTGTGCACCTGCCTGTACCTCTTTTTGTAGGTATCGAACACATCAGACCAAACTGCGAGGCCGCGGCGTGTCAAAGTATGGAATCTTCGGGCTGCAGCTTTTTCTGAAGGGAGGTGGGTGGTGTGAGTTTAATAGTGTATACCTTCGTGTGACGTTCATAATTTAAATGTCCTCGTGTCATAGCTTCAACATTTGGGCATCTCTACGTCTTATCTATATGTGTATTACTATTTGTGCATCTGTGCAGTACTTTGTTCGACAGGACTAGAATATCGGAAAATACCGTATGTAGTTTACGCACACCACTTTTCCTATTTCCCTTTCCAAAGCCTACAAACCTGGGGACGTGGGGGAATGCGGGGTTTTTAAATACACCATATTTGGCAAGATAAGAAAAAGCTACGGCGAAAATTCCCTTTCAAGAAAGTTCCTTCAAATGGCGTAATTTTCTGTGGCAACCTGCTGAAACTTATTGGGAGGGCTTCGGCCTGTACCCCCCTTTATATATCGAGGTGGATTCGCCCTCCCTCTACTACTTAACCTAATCAAACTTAACTTAACCAACCCTTGGTAATCCCACCTTGTCTCATGGACAATACTCAATGCTAAAACCAACGCCTAACGGGAGAGGGGGGCTTTTCGCCTCTCGAACCCCTCTACCTAACCTACCCCAACCCTATCTGACCTCACCTAACCTACCGACCGCGTCCAGCTGTGTACGGTACTGTTATTTGATATTTTGCCTTATAGAGGAAATAAAAACATCGCCAGCGGAAAAAGAAGAAACATAATATTGAAAACAAAAGTCAGGCACAGAAAGTAAACTATGCCTACGTATTAACCAGAATATCTTTTGTAGGAGTAGGACACAAGACCCGACTGCAATAGAGGTAAATCAAGTCTGGTCCCATCTGAGTGGGAGCAGGCAGACAAAATGGATGGGTCGAAGGACAAAACGTTGAGTCGCGAGGAGACGTGATCAGTCAGCAGCAGGTAGGCCTACTGCATCTACCTTCAGCAAAGTAGGTGAAACTCCAAAGAAAAGATAAAATATGCTCAGAAATATCACCATGAATGGGAATCTGAACCAGAATTCAAGGGATGGCTTAAAGCAAGTTCAAAGGGACAAACATTTGCTTTCTGTGATGCATGTCATGTTCACATAAATGTTAGCGCAGGTAAAATGGAGGTAAAGAGGCATTCCACTACTAAAAAGCACCAAGATATGTGTAGTAAGGCCAAATTACCTCCGTACTAGACATGCCTCTGGTTAGCGCTAAAACAAAAATTGACAAAGCTGTTCGGGATGGTGAGATTAGACTGGCTGCATTTGTGTGTGAGCATGATTTGCCAATTAGAACTGTGGAGCACATGCCAGCACTCATTCAGGCCATATGTCCTGATTCAAATATTGCAAAACAGATCAAGTGTGGACGCACAAAGCTAACATCAATTATAAACCATGTGACAGGTGAGGTAAGCTCTGATATATTGATTAGAAAACTTCAGGATTCAAAATTTTCACTGATTGTTGATGAAAGCACTGATTTGTCATCTGTAAAGCATCTGTGTATGGTTGTCAGGACTATGATTGAAGACAAAGTGACTGATTGTTTTTTAGGTCTGATTCCTCTACATGATGCAACTGCAAAGACACTGTATGAGTCTGTCGTAAACTTTTTTGCCTGCAATCATATCCCCTATAAAGAAAATATGATTGGCTTTGGTGCTGATGGGGCAAATTCCATGTTTGGAGCTCGCAACTCTCTCTCAACATTACTAAAAAAGGATATACCAGGGTTATTTGTGATGAAATGTATTTGCCACTCCTTTGCGCTTTGTGCTTCATATGCATGTGCAACTTTACCTAAAGATGTGGAAGATTTGGCTCGTGATGTGTTCTCATACTTCAGTTGCAGTCCAAAGCGCATTGGTGACCTAAAAGAATTTCAGTCTTTTGTTAATGCTAAACCTCACAAATTACTCCATCCGAGTCAAACTCGATGGTTATCCCTACATATGGTAGTGTCCAGGCTGCTTGAGCAATGGGATGCTCTCAAGCTATACTTTACTGGAGCTGTTCTCAATGACAGACTCGTTGCAAGTGGCACCATACTACAAAGGCTAAATAACCCTTTTACAAAGATGTATTTGGAATTTCTGGATTTTGTTCTCCCAATATTCAACACTCTTAACCTGCAAATGCAATCACAGAGTCCACAAATTCACAAGCTATATAAATCAGTGTTGCAGGCCTTTAGATCCTTGCTTGATTGCTATCTTAAAGATGATTACCTGAGAAAAACTCCACTAAGCAGTATAGAATTTAAGGATCCTAGTAATTTCAAAGACCTCTCCTCAATCTATCTGGGAGCTAAGGTAGCCATGACACTCCATCAAGGGCAAAACCTCCCCCCTCCAGATGTGCAAACATTTCGGCAAAGATGTCAAGTATTTCTTGTAGAAGCAGCAACTCAAATATGCAAAAGGTTTCCATTTGCAGAAGATACTTTCCAGCATCTGGAAGTATTAGATCCTGACGTGGTAAGAAGTAAGTCAGTGGATTCACTTGCTGCTTTAATGAGCTCATTTCCAAGCCTTGTTCCCAGTCAGGCAGTTCAAGCTATGGATTCAGAATGGCGGCTGTTAAGGAACAGTGACATACTGTGTACTAGGAGTGACGCAAGCGTAACTGAGTTTTGGGTAAGAGTACAAAACGTAAAACTAGGAGATGGAAGTCCAATGTATCCACATTTAGCTTCCTTCATGCTGAGGTTGCTCTGTTTGCCTCACTCAAGTGCTAGCGTTGAAAGAACGTTTTCAGCCATAAACCGCATGAAGACTACACTGAGAAATAGACTCTCCACAAGAACACTCACTGGTTTGCTACACACTAAGAGACTTCTATCTAATGCCAATTGTCATAGTTTTAAAATAACAGAAGGACTAAGACAAGGGTTGAATAGTGATATGTACAAAAAATCTTGTATTGATCATAAAGCCACGGAAGATGATGGTGCCAGTGATGAGGATTAAATGTTTTGCTTCCTAACTAATTATTCTGGGGGGGATGCAGAAAGCAAATTGCACGTTAAGGCTGGCAGAATCCGGCCGCCTCACCTTGCATTTTTAAAAAAAAATTTAAACACCAAAGGAAGTCTAAAACTCCTCGAAATTTCGCCAATAAGTGGATGTCCATTTATTGGAGAAAGGTCGAGGAGTTGTGGACTTCCTATGGTGTTTAAAAAATAATCTGCAGAGTGGGGCGACCGTATCTTGGCACCCATAACGTGCAAATTGTTTTCTGCATCCCCGCTCTGGAATCAAATGATTGCATACTGTTTGTGGCTTCAATGTATGTTTAATACTTAAAATTTAATGCTATTTATTTACATTTTGGGACCTTTGGAATGTAATTTTTGTTCATTTCTTTCAGATACTACTTTTCAGTTTTCATGCTTGGCAAAGTTTAATCCATTTCTTTTATGCATTGGAACTAGATCAAAGTGTTCCTGTTTTGGTATCTTTGTAATTTGAGTACCGGAAGAGATTAAAGCTAGAAATTGTTTGCGGAATAGCCAGCAAGTTTTAGGTCTATAGTTGTATATTCTTTTACAACAATAAACCTTTAATATAAAAAAATAACTTTGTAACCAAAGAAGAGATGAGATTAATATACATTATTTGAATTAGATCTGCCTTTGGTAAATAATATGAAATACATTTTACCTAACGTAAATGTACCTAACGTTTAGGTGATCTAAATACACCCACAGAAGTCACACACACACACACACACACACACACACACACACACATATATATATATATATATATATATATATATATATATATATATATATATATATATATATATATATATATATATTTTTTTTTCCAAGTGCCATAAGAACTATATTAAAGAAAATCTACCGGAGAGCTTTGCCAATCTACTGATTTTTTTTAGTAAAATCTACTGGGAATTCATCAATCCCATCTGGCAACACTGATCGTCATATTAGTTGCTCTTTAGCAGCCATGGAGAATAGAGTTATGTCATCTACTGATGCCAACCAGTTTCATATAGCTTCTGCGGTCGTGACCGAGGGGGAGGCATGGGAGGGGGTAAAAAGAAAGTATTGGTAAAGAGAAAGATTGTAGTAGACAAATTTGAAAGACAGTGATTCAGATTGCATTCAGCCATCAGTTTCGCTGGTCTGAGGAAGCGTGGCAAGCGTGAGCATGCTTCTGGCGCTCAAGGTCACAGGCACGCTGCCTCTCCAACAGTGCGGAAAGTTACTAGCTAGGCTAGTCACTCACTGACACCATCATCACTGTCCGATGGTGGCAGAAAGATGAGGAAACGACAGTGGGGGTATAAGAGAAGACTCAGCTAATGAACTGAGTGAGGGAGGGGTGTCAGCTGGTGTGGGAGAGGAGGGGGAGGCAGAGGGAGAACAGGAGCCTCAGAGACGCGAGACAACGCGTACTCCATTCGTCTGGTCTGATGGATCAGATTTTGTGCCAGACATTCATAACTTTGACAAGAATATTGCTGGTGTGACTAATGACTGGCCTCTTGATAATGATGCGCAAGAGGTTGATTATCAAAATTGACAAAGTGATGTTTCCTGTGATATATTTTGTTTGTTGTAACTGGAATGAATAATTAGTGGCAAGAGAATGTTCAGACGTGACTGTGCCGTGTGTCATCTTCCCTCTGCCACCGTCCTATCTACCCCGTCACTACCAGCGCTCCCAAGGTCGCCTCATATCCGCAACCTTTATCACGCCATCATTGCCACATAAGGTGAATTATTATTTTTTTTTTGCACTATTTGGTGCTCAACATGTCTCTCTAGGGCACTGATTCTCAACCAGGGGTAAATTTACCCCTTGGGGGTAAAAAATTAAATGGTATGGGGTAAATAACTGCAATAATTGTGTATGAATGAATATAATTTTTTTTTTGTGATATGAATGGCCTATATAATTTCTCTATCAAAGTATAATATATTTTGTGCAAAAGGTAAATAATAGATATGTTTTCCTATCTTCTAATTTTCAGTGCCTTTATGATGGCAATGATTTTTTGTAAGGGCGTAAACGATGAAATAGATCAAGTAGAGGGGGTAAATTATGGAGGAAGGTTGAGAATCCCTGCTCTAGGGTGTTGTAATACTAAAAATTGTTTTCCAGCAGGTTATTGTTTTGCCATTTATTGCGCACCCAGGAGCTATTTCCGAATCTCAATTGCGCAGTTTATGGGTTAAAACATTCGGTCAGTTTTCCTCGGAGGCACGTTTCTCAAGAGAGAACATGTTAAGGGTGGAAAGCCTTTCTTCGTAGGATTTGTTGCGCAAGGAAGGGATCATTTTTGTTGCCCGACGCTGAACACCTAATATAGCAATATCCTTTGCATGGTGGGGAGACCAAAACTGTGCCGCATATTCCAAGTGGGGTCTGACTAAACTATTGTAGAGCGGAAGTATTACATCTTTATTCTTGAATAAAAAGTTTCTTTTAATGAAGCCCAACATTCTGTTCGCTTTATTTGCTGCATCGATGCATTGCTGTGAGAATTTGAGGTTTGACGCGATTTTGACCCCCAAAAGAGAGAGAGAGAGAGAGAGAGAGAGAGAGAGAGAGAGAGAGAGAGAGAGAGAGAGAGAGAGAGAGAGAGAGAGAGAGAGAGAATTAGACATAACTAGTGGTACCTATTAAACAAGGACGCACGGCTCAACAAGCTATTTAAGCCGATCACTTTCCTCACTATAGAAAGACTACAAAATGAACACACTGGCTTCGTGAACCACAAACTCAAACTAGCAAGAGCTGTTGTTTTATCGCCACCTTCATCAACAAATTCCCTCTGTCATGTTTTTGACTTTGGGAAGTTGAAAAAAGCCGTCTCATTTTTGATAATCTTCCGGTCATGGGCAAAAGAGTTGGGAAAGGCGACTTTGAGGACACGCACACCCAAAGAGACTATATACGAAGAGATAGTGGTATGTAGTAATTCCTCGGGCGTGCGGAAGTAGCGCCATCTATTGCAGCCCACCAAAAACGTCACTTTTCAGGGGTAGCTTTACTATTTTTGAAGTACCTGCCACAGCACCCTATCCAGCCTTTACTTATTTTTTTCATTATTGTAAAATAATTTACTAATGGGGTAAAGAAAAATACATTTGTTCTTATGTTTTATTAGGTATTATCTACACTATATCAATTTGTTATTTTAGGAAAAATATGGTGTAGAAAGCATTTATAATATAATATATATATATATATATATATATATATATATATATATATATATATATATATATATATATATATATATATATATATATATATATATATATGTGTGTGTGTGTGTGTGTGTGTGTGTGTGTAGCAAACATATCCAGTGCTTTAAATACAAGCAAAGCATACAACATTCTATGCATACTAGATTACTAAAATGCCTTTGCAACTGTGGTAACTCGGATGTCACACTGGTCCTGTGTCCCAGGGCAATGGGTTCCCTAACACCACAGGCTCAAGGGCCAATGTTACAGAGATGAGCACCGAGGCCACGCGCTGCTACAGCGTATGCCCCCAACCGTACCTTTACCTTTTGCAACATGCTCTTAGCTGAGTAAAAATATCATACTAACTGTACAAGTGCCAGATATTGGCAAGCATTGCATACTGTTTGACAGGGCAGAGAACAAAAGCTTCTAAGCATTACAACTGAGATAAACAATGGGAGACACTCAAAGCTTGTTAACTGAACATGACCCGATTTATAACAGGCAAAACCAACAATGGTGCGTTATATACAATGAAAACTGTATAAAAATGTTGCAAGGCACATCAATATAAGAGCAAAGCATCATAAAACATGCTGAAATACATGATGGAGGACATCAAGAAGGTAACACATGAGTTGTCTTAAATGGAATGCAATAACTTGGTGGTCCTGGGAGACAGCGGAGACTGGAGGTGAAAATGGGATGTAGGACACGGTATGATCTCACAAGCTCTGACCTTGGTGTCAGGGTCATGAAGATATTAAGCTCAGTAGGCACATATGATAAAAGCAAATGAGACAAAATAAGGCAATTCATAGTGTAAGAAAATAGCAGGAAAATTATGCTGCAGTATGTGAGACACCAAATCACAGGGCAGAGAGTGATATGTATTTCATAGGCTACATCAGTAAACATGTAGCATTTATTGCAGGAACCACACATTATGTAAAGTTGGATGTAATAAAATATATGTTTTTAGCACACATTAAAGTTGGGTGTAATAAAATATATGTTTTTAGCACACATTAAAGTTGGATGTAATAAAATATATGTTTTTAGCACACATTAAAGTTGGGTGTAATAAAATCATTTGATATGAAACTCCTTGAACTGGCCAACCAAACAAACCACTCTGTCCCCCCACCCCCCACCCCCACCCTCCCTTCAAAAAAGCATTACTTTTCACAAGGTTTATGAGGCATTAGTCAAGAATATCAACTGCCATTACATTTTGTCAAAAAAAAAAAAATCATACCTATGTGATTATGTATATCATATAAAGCAGAAAAAAATTGCAAGCTGTAATACAAAAAAGATTACTCCTGGAAGCCACATTAATGATGCCAGACACGTGTTGATAGACACTTAGTGTGATGAAATTACATGCTGTATTTCACATTATGAAACCAAGACAAGTGTCACTGCAGCACATATTAGGTAAGGCAGACACCAAAAGCTTGTTACCTGAACAAGATTAAATATAACAGGCAAAATCCACAATAAAGCATTGCATACTGTTGGGTAGGGCAGAGAACAAATGCTTCCAAGCATTACACCTGAAATAAACAATGGCAGATATTCAAAGCTTGTGAGCTGAACAAGATCTGATTTATAACAGGCAAAACCAACAATGGTGCATTACATGCGATATCTGGCAGGGGATTCCTTGCATTGCAACTGGAAAGTGGCAGACACCTAAAGCTTGTTAACTGAACAAGATCTGATTTATAACAGGCAAAACCAACAATGGTGCATTACATGTGATATCTAGCAGGGAAGATAAATGATTCCTTGCATTACAACTGGAAAGTGGCAGACACCCAAAGCTTGTTAATTGAACAAGATCTGATTTATAACAGGCAAGCCCAACAATGGTGCATTACTTGCAATATTTGGCAAAGTATAAGGAAAAAAATTCTTGGCGTAACAAGAGTAATACTAAATAATGGCAAATCCCACAAAGTATCTCTTCTTTTGACAAAGCCTGTGCTCTTTGCTGCAGGGCTGTCAGAGTCTGTTTGCTCCAGCCAACATTTACTGAAATACCCCTGAGTCATGAGTGAAGTGTTGAAACTGAAGACAAGTGAAATACTGTGCTTATAAATCTATTAGCATTTGGACTTTGATAGTATAAGGCCAGAGCAAACCTCCTCTCTTGTAACCCATATCTCCTACTAGGCTTAGATCTTGGCATCTTGCAGCATGTTGAACCTGACCTCAGAAAAAAATCCATCCCTATTTTATCAAAAAAATTGCTGGCTTTGGGCAAAAGCTGCCCAGGAGTTGTAACAGCCTGGGCTTTGAGCTGCCTTGCCTCCCGGCGCAGACGGCAGACTGTTGTGTGCAGCAATTTTCACTTTTCATGTCTGAAAATACATGAAAAAATATTTAATCACAATTAATCACAATTCTAAATAATAAAATATGTGCATGTAATTGCATTATTTTCAGTGCTATAAGGACAGTGAATCTAAGCATTGACATTATGTCTACACGCCAGCTTCGATGGAAGGCTTCACTTAGATTGCCTGACAAAAGTAATATTTTCAGGAGATGGGGGAGAGGATACAACTGGAGACTCTTGACAGATATAATGTCAATATCTACAAGCACCCATTTACCATATATATCTTTGATGTTCAGTCCATACTAAACATTTGTCCATGTGTTGCCACACTAAAAATCTAAAAATTCCCTGTTTCTGCAATGTTAGTCATACCTCAGCCCTGCTAAACCATCCAAGTGAATCAAGAATGAGTTCCGGGTGGCAGCATGAGCCAATACTAAATGGCACCACTATAACAAAAATTGCCTGCATCATGACGGGCCTGGGCCGACCGCCAGGCCCCTGAAGAAAACCTACCGGCGCTATAGGCAGGTGGGGGAAAAAAAAGAAAAAAAGAAAAAGAAAAAAAAAAGATCACATCAGAAGAATGGACAAAGGTTTGTTAGTGGCACTTCAAGGTTATGCTACCTCTTCAAAGATTGGCCAGTCATGGTTTAAAGTGGAACAGGATAAACAAGAAACGGGTAGGTATCTGTGGACACTACTGTTACTATCAATTGCCAGCCTATGGCACAATTTGAACCTATGTTATCAAAAACATAAGACCCATATGCTGATCACTCGACTAATCGTAACGGTACTACAGCCATAGAAACATAATAAAGAGTTTAAATATATCATTCAAAATGTCAACCTTTTTACATACCTTTTTTTTAAGATATGAAGCCTACTGGTGTAACAGTTAAATATTGAACTCAATTTGTATGCAGAGATGTGAAGTATGTTTTAAGCTGTAATGTTTCCAACACATTAGTTGTGATTAAAGCAACACGGAATAGTAACTAAAGAGGATAAATTATCACTGAGAACAAGAGGTTCCTTACTATATTGAGGTGAGCTTAATGGCCGAATCGAGTTTCCTCTAACCCCATCAAGTTCACACCCTGTTGAGAGGCAATTTTTTACAGGAAAACTAGCTCAAAAGCGCGCTGCGGCTAAAACAATGCTTTGGCACAAAGTCCAGGCCGTTATACCCATTGATTTAGGTCACTTCACCAGTTTTTCAAGACCAGGACCGCCGAGAATGGCTAATCAGTAATGCTAATGCTCCTTCCACCCGCAAAAAGTCTGACGTTCCCCCCCAAACTCATTTCCTGGATCTGCACCCAAAGACATACCGTAACATGGTTCAGTGATCATGGACAAAAAAAATGTTATGACAATCAATATCCAATCATTTCAGGATACATAAATCAGCATCCATATGAAGGAATTCTACAACTTAAAAGTGATGTTGAGCAGGGCATGCGTTAAGTGACTTGCACAGTCTATTTTGTGAAGTCATAATTAGATTAATAACACAACAGTCAACAAACACTAGATGAAGTATTCATACCAAAATCAGTAAATGGAGCTGGTGCACTGCAATGGGGAGCACATTCCTGCAGCTCACGAAGAGGGTTGGATGCTGCCATGTACTTCAGGGGGTGGCTAAACATCTTCACCATTGGCCTCTTTCTTGGACTCTCCCCTTCAGCTGCCACATTCTCTTGGATGATATCGGACGTGTTCGGATCTGTTGGGATGTGGTTGTGTTAGATGTGGAATAACATACGACATTGGAACATGGAAGGAAAGAGTATGTCCACACGGTAAAATACAGAGATGAGGATTGCACTGCATTAGTTGAGTGATTACAAGATGTAAATTGAAATTCTTTGGATACTGAAAGGGTGTACAGGGACAACTGGATGAGAAGGGAGAGAGATGCAGATTTTTATGTCATATAGCTAGTTACACCAATGAAGACTTAGGACATACATATTCAGAAAGACCACAATTTTGGCTGCTAAACGGAAAAGCACTAGATGTCAAAGCGCTAGGACATTGAAGGAAGTAATAATAAGAAAAGCAATAATAATTAATGAGTATAAATATATTTCTGATATTTTTGTTTATCTTAATACTAGTATTGGAATTTTCAAACACTAATAATATAATAAATAAATATTGATAAATTAATGAAAATAAATACATTAACTGTACTAATACTACCACTAACAATATTAACAGCACTGCACCTAATAGACTGAGCAATAAACTGAGTCTGAAATATAGCCATAACTGAACTGTCTCTGTCTGAATGTTATGTGAAGCTTGCTCCATGCACCGTGATAGGAATGGCATAGATGCATGCAGGTTGCTGAGATGCTTACAGTCACCAGCCACTTGTAGATATGGCACCAAAATGTGTTGGAAGCATTGGCGGCTAACTTCTATTTATTTAATTATTATTTTCTTTAAACAAAGGAGACAGCTCAAGGGCAACAAAGCGTACGAGAAAAAAAGCCCCACTACTCACCACTCCCAAACAGACAAAAGTAGAGTCTTGATACACTCTTCTTGAAGGTCAAATTATAGGCAGGAGGAAATGCAGACGATGGAAGGCTGTTCCAGAGTTTATCAGTGTAAGGGATGAAAGAGTGAAGATGCTGGTTAACTTTTGCATAAGATGTTTGGCAAGATAGAACATGCAGTAATTGACTTAAATCAGAAAAGTTTAGATTTAGGAGGGAAATGGGCAGGCACTGGTTTAGTAATAGGGTGGTGGGGGAATGGAATAGACTCAGCAATCACATCGTGAGTGCAGGGACGATAGCTTGTTTTAAGAGTAAACTGGATAGCTACATGGACGAGGCTGACAGGTGGTGATGGGGAGGAATCTGGAGCTGTCGTGTGTAGGCCATTCGGCCTCTTGCCGCGGGAGGAGGGGAGGCATGCAGTTAGCAAGTTCAGAACAGCTGTCAGCGTGAAAATGATTAGAATTTCCACATTATCATTATTTATATATATCACTTACCCCGGGTGGCATCCTTCCGTAATAAATGTAGCTTCACACCAGGCTGTGTCCTCTTTTTCACCACAAAGGGACATGATTTGAGGCTCCGGCTGGTTTAGTTTGAATGTTGACTGCGGTGGTGGTGCGCGGCGGTGCCCGGCCGTTCGTGAAAGAGCAAATTTCCGGATTATATCAGTGCCACGAGAGTTTAAACCCATTTCTACATATACAAAACAACACAAGAAGGCTCACAGATTGTGATAGAAGGCAAGATGAGTCGCCAACAAGTGAGAGGAGTGAGAGGGAAAGGTGAAAAGAGTGATGCCGACTGCGAAGAGGTAAACAAAAACAAGACCGGTGGAAACAGAGGAGCTACAGCGGCTGGGGGCGATATTTCTGTAAAACCGGTGAAGTATGATTGTGGTATTTGTAATACAGAGGTAGCTATTGATGCACTAGCTGTTGAATGTGATCTGTGCAAGATATGGTGCCACATAGCTTGTGACAATATGCCCATAGAGATGTACAACTACATGATGAAATCGAATCAACAGGTAACCTGGTACTGTTTTAATTGTAAAAGAGGTGGGGCCAAACTCCACAAAGCTCTTAAAGAGTTAAGGGAAAGAAACAAGGAGCTGATTGATCGGCAGACTGTGCTTGAAGGCAAGTTTGGAGACGTAGTAGATTATGTTAATGAGCAACGGAATACACTGAAAACTATGGAGACCAGACTGGGTACTGTAGAGGCTCAAGCACTAACTTTGGTAGAGAAAGTGGAAATAAACACTAAGGACTGTGGTAACCTGGAGGGTAGGCTAGGCAATCTCGAGACTAAGGTGGTAATAGTGGAAGACAACTTAAACAAGTGTCTTGACAAAAAAACTAGGAACAACGAATCTGGGACAAATGAACAAGGACCATCACTTCGGGATATAATGAATGAAGAAATGCAACAGTTTCAGAAAAAAATGGAGGAAAAGGAGAAAAAGTTGAGGGAAGAGGTTAAAGCAAACCAAGATAAAAAAATCAGAGAACTTAAGGATGAGGAAGCCAGGAGGAACAACATTGTAATATATGGTGCTCCGGAGAGTAAGGAGAAGGAAGGATAAAAAAGATGGGATGATGACCATCGATTCATAGTGACGTTGTTCCAGGACACAATGGAATTAGATATGAGAAGCATTGGTCCAAAAAGAATGTTTAGGATGGGCAAATTAGATGAAAATGCTGAGAGACCTAGACCTCTTCTGGTGGAGTGTGATACCTTGGTAGCCAAAAATGAAGTGTTCCAGAATACAGGAAAGCTTTCAGCTAAGGATGAGTTCAAGGGCATATACCTGAAACACGATCTTACATGGACCCAGAGGAATAGATTCAAAGAGCTCGTGGATGAAGCTAAGAAAATGGAATCAGAAGATGAGTCAGGAAATTTTATATTCAGAGTGAGAGGTCCACCAGAGAAAATGGTAGTGAAAAAAATAAGGAAATTAAGGTGATTGTCAGAGCTAAAGGTAATAGAAACTTAAAGGAAAATAGGGGTATACTGAAGTCAAATAGGGGAAAACAATTCTCATGTTGGTACACTAATGCGGATATATTGACAAATAAAATGGAAGAACTACGGGTGAGGGTTGGACAAGAAGTGCATACACCAGATTTTATAATGATTAATGAAGTAAAGCCTAAGAACTTTAGATATATTGTAACAGAGGCAGAACTTAAAATAAGAGGGTACAATATATTCACTAACTTATCTTGCAATGATGGAAGAGGGATTATAATTTATATTAAAACGGGTATGACAGCAAGAGAAGTGATATTTCGGACAAACTTTCGGGAGTCACTATGGGTTGAGTTACAGCTTGAAAAAGAAGATGTGCTTCTCATAGGATGTGTCTACAGAAGTCCTATTAGTGACCAATTAAACAACGGTAATTTAAACGAACTTTTAAGAAATGTCTCGGAGTATAAGGCAACTCATACTCTTATTACAGGGGATTTTAACTATCCTAAAATAAATTGGGACAACTGGACAACAACTGGTGAGGAACATAGTGAGGAATTCAGATTCGTGGAAACCCTCAGAGACACATATTTGTTCCAACATGTTACAGGACCTACAAGAGCAAGAGGGAGTGATTGTCCAAAACTATTGGATCTTGTCCTTTCCAATGAGGAAGGAATGGTAGAAGACATGAAGGTATCTTCCCCGCTAGGAAAAAGTGACCATAGCATCCTGGAATTTCAGTACAATGCCTACACAACTAATAGCACCACACTCCGAAAAATCTTCTTATATGACAAGGGTGATTACAATGGTATGAAAGAGGAAATAACTCAAGACTGGAAGAACTCAATTCTATCTTTGAGAGGAACTGAAGAGAAATGGTGCTTATTCAGAGACAAGCTTAAAAATCTGGAAAGTAAGTTTGTACCAGTGAAAATGTTTAAAGAGGACAATGACAGAAAGGAAAGACATACCCCTCTAGACCGTGAAACTCAAGAAGCTATAAGGAAAAAACACAGATGTTGGCAAAGATATTTGGAGACACGGGAAACGGATAAATACCAAATTTTTGCTCGCCAAAGGAATAAAGTAAAGAAACTAGTTAAAAGATCACAGAGGATCAAGGAGCAAAGAATCACCAGGGAAGTAAAATCAAACCCTAAGAAATTTTGGAGATATGTCAAAGATAAATTAAAAACGAAGACGGGAATAGGAGAATTGAGGGAAGAGGTAAGCGGGGAAACACAGTATGCCAGATCAGATATTGACAAGGCACGAGTGCTCTCCGAATTCTTTGATAAAGTTTATACTGTGGAGCCTGACATAGGAGACAATCAGGACCTACAGCTTATGGACACAACAATGATCAGACAAATACCTGACAGCACAATTCACATAGATGAGGTGAGAAAACAACTACAGAAACTCAAAACTGACAAGTCCCCGGGTCCCGATTGTATCCACTCAAGAATCCTGACCGAGTTGAAAGATGAGCTGGAAGGTGTAATATTGGATATTTTTAACTCGTCACTGCATGAAAGTAAATTACCAAGTGACTGGAAGACTGCCAATGTTAGCGCAATATTTAAGAAAGGTGACAAGACTGAGCCAAGTAACTATCGACCAGTAAGCCTGACTTGTGTGGTGTGTAAGATTATGGAGGCAATTGTGAGAGAGAAAGTAATGAAACATTTGATGGAGCAAAAGTTACTATCATACAAACAGTTTGGTTTTATCCCAGGACGATCCACGGTTCTACAAATGCTTCATGTGATGGATGAGTGGACAAAAATTTTAGATGAAGGAGGTGAGGTGGACGCGATTTATATGGACTTCCAGAAGGCCTTTGATAAAGTGCCTCATCAACGTCTCTTGAAGAAGTTAGCAAACTATGGGATAACAGGAAGCATATACCAATGGATATCAGGTTTTCTAAAAGAGAGAAAGCAGAGAGTTCACTTAAAGGGAGTATATTCTAAATGGAGTAAAGTAGTAAGTGGAGTTCCACAAGGCAGTGTGCTGGGACCAGTCCTTTTTGCCCTATATATTAATGACCTGCCAACGACCGTTAAATCAAGTCTTTATCTATTTGCGGATGACACAAAAGTGTACAGGAGGATCGCATCACTACAGGACCAGTGCTTACTGCAGGAAGACCTAGAACACCTCATGAAGTGGTCGGAAGATAATCTGCTGCCTTTTCATCCGGAGAAGTGCATACACCTTACAATACACAGCAGGCATCGAGCTACAAGGGACACATCATACTATCTCGGAGGGGAAGGGCCAGATAGACAAGAGGTTAAGAAGGTTGCGAGAGAGAAAGACCTGGGAATTACTACTGACGAACTTTTGTCATTTGAAGGTCACATGTCCGAAAAAGTCAACAGAGCCAATCAGGTAATGGGGATAATACGACGTACATTTGCTGCTCTGGATGTTACTACTTTTAGATGTCTCTTCAAGTCCATGGTAAGACCTCATCTGGAATATGCACAATCTGTTTGGTCTCCCTACAAGAAGAAGGACATCTGCACAGTTGAAAATGTTTTGAGGAGAGCCTCTAAGTTGGTACCAGGGATGAAAAATCTTTCATATGAAGATCGTCTGAAACAGCTAGATATACCAACAATGGCATACAGACGAGCAAGGGGGGATATGATTGAGGTATATAAAATCCTCAATGGAAAATATGATGAGGAGGTAACCATACATTTGGAGAGGCACACAGGACCAACACGAGGAAACAACTTGAAACTTAGTAAGACTAGATCTAGGACTCAGAAGAGGCAAATGTTTTTCAGCTGCAGAGTTGTGGACGCCTGGAATAGTCTTCCTAATGATGTCATAGAGGCAGTGAGCATAGCATCCTTTGAAAAGCGATTGGACAAGTTTTGGGCGGATCAACCAATCAAGTACAATTGGGAGGAGAAATTAATAACCACCAGTGCCCACCACCGTAGTATAAGTTTAAACAGTGACGACACAGAGGATCTGGATATAGAGGCCTAGTAGGCCTGCGTCCAGTATTTCCGTAAGGTTCCGTAAGGTAAGGTAAGGTAAACGTGGCGGCCGCGGCGGTGTTATGATTTTTGAACGAGGCAGCGTTGCAATCGGAGCAGAGAAAGATATTGCCGCGAATAGCTGTATAATAAACAGTATACGTTAGTCCAAGATAATTATATTCACTCACTCTTTCCCCCTACAAACCAATGATTCAATGTAAATCATTACTGATAGAAGCCAGCGTGCGTGCTAAAACAATGAGTTTGGAAGAAAAACATGATCACATTGTTTAAAAGAACGGCAGTAGGGCTACAACCTTGGTTCATTCCGGTATATATACAGGAAGGTTAAACACATAAATCACATCTAACCACTGGTAGCCTCCCACCAATGCAGAGAAAGTAATATAATTGCGGTATAATAATATAACAATAATAGCATTACTCATGACATGCAGTCAGGCTATATCTACCTAGTAAATATATATATAGTTCCTACTGTTCATTTTAATATTTATCTACCTTTATTTTTTTATTTAAAATGGGAAATAACCGGACTGAAGAAAAAAAGTAGCAACATTTGCTGCTTGATCCCATGTAGCAACACTGCTGATGGGTACTGAAGGGGGGGAGGCGCCTGAATGTAAACAACGCTGCTCCTGCGCCATCTGTTGCAACCGACATACACCACCACCCGCCCACGGTCTCCCATAGAGGCCCCCTCTCCTGTTCTATAGTCTCCTTGCGCACACCCCACACAGAAGGACAAAGGCAACTCTGCCCAAAGGTGTCCATGGCGGAAAACTGGCTGAGGAAAATAGCTGGAAATACACGAAAAATGGCTTACCAGGCAGACTGTTACGAGGGTGACGACTTGCTGACAGTGTGCCGATGGTGTGCTGGCAGTGTGCTGATGATGTGCTGACAGTGTGCTGATGGTGTGCTGATGATGTGCTGACAGTGTGCTGACGATGGACTTCTCTCAACACAGTCTGTCGGGGAAACAAAACAACACCTGCACATCACAATGGAGGTGAGCAAACAGTAAAGGAGATGAGTCAAGGGACTGGAGATGAGTAAGGAGTAAAGGTGATGAGTAAGGAGCAGAGGAGATGAGTCAAGGGACTGGGATGAGTGAAGCGCGGTTCACACGGGCAAAGTTTCCCTGTGTTTCTGCACAAAGTTACCCGGAAACTGAGTTCTGGCACCTTTGTTGTAAACAAGTGCCCGCGTTATCGTGGTTCCGTGAAGGCGGTCATTTTTTTCCTGTTGAGGGAAACTTTTGTGGCCTTCTCACGTCAAAATTACAGTCATTAAAATGTCTGATGAGTTGGTGTGGCCTAAAAGTGTAGTGAAATCCCTGTGCGAGTTGGCAGAAGAGCATAAATGCCTCTGGGACCCGAGAGATCCTGATTACCCCAAACACAAGCTTCGTGCAAAGCTCTTCTCCAATATAGCCCTGGAAATCAAGACTCATTACCCAATAATGGGCACTTTGACTATCGGTAAGGCTTCTTTCACAATGTTTCTTTAATGTATATGATAGAAAGAGACGTGTAGGTACCTGTGCAGCCAGTTATATATAATGATAAACCGGTAAATTTTTACTTTGTTCCTCGTCTCACAATTCATGGAGAATATTTTTTTTCTGGTTGATTTAGGTGTGTTTTGAACGAATTTGATTAGTGTTTCTGTCGCAAATATTTTTTTTTCCCCTAGAAAATTTGCAAGACTGCTGAGTAAAGCCCCAAATACACTGCCGAATTTTGGCCACGAACTTGACGCCGAATCAGTTCGTGAAAAAATTCGGCGACCGGTTCGCCGACATGACCAAGATTCTTACAGTTCGTGACCATTTGGCGGCATGTCGGCGAATGCTCAAGACAATTCGGAGACATGTCGCCGACTATTCGGCGTCCATGTCGCTGAGCTCAAAATCTGAAATTTCAACGTTTTTTTGTCGCGGAATAACTGGCGACAAGTCTCCGAATTGTCTTCGCATGTCCCCAAAGTGTCGGCGACATGTCGGGGACAATTCTCCGACAGTGCCAAGATTTCTGACAGCTGATCATCTGATGCCCATGTGGCATATAAAAGCATGGGAATCCGCGCCTACCTCATGGACTACTACAACACCCGGGGAGCAGTGGCCTGACAGGACAGAATTGTGGGCGAGTAAATACCATGTGTGGTAATATGTATGATAGTATGTGTAATAAAATGTATAAATGTGACTTGTTTTTGTTTTGCCCTCCTACAAATATTTTAGAATGAATGAATGTTTACGTAATATTAATAAACAAACCAGTAACTGAAAGAAAAAATAAATCTAAATAACTGAAAATGAAACAAAGGTTAAATAATGGCAGAATAATGATATTAAGAAATAAATAAAGTAATAAATAGTAAATTAATTATGAAATAAATGAAAATGTTAGTTCCGTACCTATTTTATATATTCATGATTCTTCTTGTTTTTATTTTTATTTTCTTGTTACTATTTATTATTATAGTATTATTTTATTCCGTGTGTGTGTGTGTGTGTGTATGTATATATATATATATATATATATATATATATATATATATATATATATATATATATATATATATATATATATATATAGATAGAGAGAGAGAGAGAGAGAGAGAGAGAGAGAGAGAGAGAGAGAGAGAGAGAGAGAGAGAGAGAGAATACATAAATAGATAGATAGATAGATAGATAGACAGACCCCCGTGTACAGTGCTGTACACCTCCCACCGCGACCCGTTTGCCGTGTCGTGATTAATTCGCCGAATATTCGGGAACATGTCCCCGAATAGTCTTGGCCATTCGGCGACATGTCGGAGACATGTCCCTGAATAGTCGGCGACATGTCGGCGACAAATTTGCCAATAAAATAAAAATTTCAACAGTCAAAATTCGGCTACAATTCGCCGAACACCGCGAATCAGACGCCGAATTGTCTGCGACATGTCGGGGACATTTCGGCGACAATTCGGCGTCCATTTTGCATTCATGCACATTCGGCGAACGGCCGCGAATTTTTAATGCAACACGAAACTTTCGTGGCGCTCGTGACCAACTGTCAAAAGTCGCGCGGTGGACGCAGACATGTCCCTGAACGGCCAAGAACAGGCAAGAAAGATGCCGAACTTGTTTGCGACACAGGATGACTTGCATATTCGCGCACATTCGTGAACCAAACTTCGGCAGTGTATTTGGGGCTTCTTAAGTTGTCGCAAAGTTAGTACGTAATCCAAACCTAACCTAAAACTAAACTAACCTAACCTAACCAAGTAGTTGATTAACTGAAGGTAAATTACATCATTAATACAAACGAAACTACTGTTCTGACAGGCATTTTCCTTTGTATAGTATGTCAGGATAAGACAAACCTAACTACAAAATAGTTAGTAAATTTCCACTATTTCACCCGTCTCTGACGCCCGCCCGTGGCTGCCAGCCAGCTGTCACGCACCACCACCAAACATAACATAACAACACTACCTTAACCTAACCAAACTAACCTAACCTAACCTATTCTAACCTAATGTAACCTAACCTAAAATAGCCTGTTAAGGGAGCAAGCAAACTTGCTTCCCAAGGGAGCAAGCAAACTTGCTTCCCAAAAAAACATTAAAAAATCGTTCTCAGCATTATAAAACAATCGCGGTGGGGTTCAAATTACTCAGAATGAGAAGCTTTGCCTGATGAGAAGGATAAGAAAAGACACGTTGAGTCTGCTGAAAGACTCAAATAATACCAAAAATTTGAACTGCTAATTATACCAAACTAACCTACTCAGCATAACTGGTACATTTTCAGTAAAGTGCATCTCAAAATCTTTTCCCTTGAATTCTCTATCAATAATTTGGGTAAATTTTCACTCACCAGCCTCTGTCACTCACTGGTGGCTGCCAGTTGGCTGTCACGCACCACCACCTCACATAACACAACAAAACTACCTTAACCTAACCAAACTAACCTAACCCCTCACCTAACATAACAGAACCTAACATAACCTGTCACTGAAGCGAGTGAGATTGCTTTCACAAAAAAAGATTAATCTTCAAAAATCACTATCAGCATTATAAATATTTATATATAATGGCAAAGACTGGTGAAAGGGTGAAAATTTACCCTTAATTGTTCACAACTAAAACTTTACACTAACTTTACCTGTGCTAGGTAAACCTAACCTTCTCCAGCCCAACCAAACCTAACCTTCTACAGAATATAAAAACCTTGGTGATTTGCATCCTTCTTCTTCCTGTAATATTGTAACATTTCCCAAAGTGAGATTATCAAAACAAATGTAATTCAACCCACTCTTGCCATACTTAACCTAAGCTAACCGAGTCTAGCTTAACTATATTTCCAAAAAGGTAGTTCTGTCTTTACCAACAATGTACTTACAAAAAAATATGTAAAAAGTGGGGGAAATATGGTCTTCTAACAAAATTAGACAAAGAATGCATTTTACCAAAAGTTTACCACGCAGTTCTCAATATTGCAGCACATAGCTACAGACATTTACACAATTGATGAAACAGTGTTAACAATTAAGATAAAAAAACTCTTGTTACAGATCAAGCTCGTGCCAAATTTAAGAAGCTTAAGTCATACTTCCTCAGAGAGCACAAAGAGATACAATCAGCACCAAGTGGCTCAGCAGGCAAGATATCTGTACAATGGGAATTTTACGACTGCCTTGAATTCTTGTCTGCAAGTGATGCGGAGTTTTTGCCAGAAGCAGGCTGGTTGGGACCAACATACCATAAGGTAATTTGCAGTGTTCTTGTAGTTTTTGATGGGGGATGACAGGGCTACCATCACTAATAATCACTAATAATAAAAAAATCGAGATTTAAATCGGATATTTTTTTAATTTAATTTGACTTTTATCAAAATGATTTTTTTTTGCATTAATCCTTGTTTGTTTCCACTGCTTATTTGTTTCAGTCTTATGAGGCCATTTTCTAGTATTAAACTTGGCCAATGTTAAATGACACCATAGTTTAATATACATTACCCAAGATGACTTTTTTGCATAAAAATCATAAGTTGCTAACTTGTCTATTTATATGTTGTCAAATTTAGATGATATTAATAATAAATTAGACTTAATCATGTTACTTTCCATAAAAAGCTCATTCAACTTCATAATTACGTTTATTGTTATTAGCAACAAAAATACCATACTTTCTTTTTTATGCCTTTGAATATTTTTCTTGTAAGAGATGGCAATGATTCACTGGTGCCTGACTAGACCATGAGCATCTTATAATTTCCCTTGGTACTCTGTCAAATGGTTTCTCTAGATCTACAAAAAACATGATAAAATCTCCTCTTCTATGTAAAGTTCGGTTGGAGTAGTTTAAATATGTTCCCCCGACCAAAAACCCTGATTTCCCCGTGGCTGGAGCTAAATTTGCCAGATTTAGCGGATCGTTGACATCACTGCTCACCTCCCTATGGTCACTTCCGCAGTGGATCATTGACAACACTGCTCACCTCCCTATGGTCACTTCCGTCGCCGCTGCCCAAACCATAATATGTATGCCTTTTCACTGGTGTTTTAATGTGATGCTGATTTCTCGACTTCTTTTGAAATGCATATTACTCAGTTTTGTGCTCCCCCACCCAACCCCCCCGAGTTCCCACAGGTCCCCCAAGTTCATTGAGAATCAGCAGAGGGATAGGCTTAAGGTTTCAAGTCACTCCAGCACCAAGTCACTCCGGCCCCCCTCCCTAGTCACTCCGGCCTCCCTCCCAAGTCACTGCGGCCTCCCACCCTAGTCGGCATTATGATGGTCATCATAGTTGCTATAGTAGTACCATCTCTGAAAGTCATCTGAGGTCCTGGTTAAATTGGGAGAATTTCCATTCCTGCATGCTACCATGTCACCCATAAAACAAAATGTGTTTCGTATTTACCACTCCTGAATGAAAGTAAAATGCTTTGTAAAGATATGATTATTTAATAAGGCTACGTGTATGTTTTAATGCTTTCTTTTTTGTAAAATATGAACGATGATAATATATAAACACTACTACACTTAGCAACGTTGCTTTACGTCGGTGTTTTTTTTGACAGCGAGGTCGGGAGTCAGGGTAGCCACAGTCGGAGCACTTCTTCCTGAAACCTCCCTTTGGATGTCACAAGACAGTTAAGCAGCTAAATGCCGTGAGGAATTACACACACACACAAAAGAGAGAGAGAGAGAGAGAGAGAGAGAGAGAGAGAGAGAGAGAGAGAGAGGAACTAATTAAAGAAGGTGGTGGTGCTTGTTCATTCCTTGAATTGGTTGTTCATCAATTCTCTCTCTCTCTCTCTCTCTCTCTCTCTCTCTCTCTCTCTCTCTCTCTCTCTCTCTCTCTCTCTCTCTCTCTCTCTCTCTCTCTCTCTCTCTCTCTCTCTCTCTCTCTCTCTCTCTCTCTCTCTCTCTCTCTCTCTCTCTCTCTCTCGACGTCCGAATCAGACTCTTGGTTTTGAAGCAGCATACTTCAGATGAAGGTTCTGGTTCGAATGAATGTAGCCATCGAGCCCCTAGCTGCAGAGAGCACTCGTGTGGACATCAGTGATAACCTACGTAGGAAGTACAGCCTCCTGTTGTGACAGTATGGAGATTGACAGACCAACCATTCCAAATCCCATTGAAGAGGATATATTTGCTGATGACCCATTGCATAATGTCTCCTGTGTAAGTGATGAAATTCGTATCACGTATGAACTTATTGATGGTGCAACCAGGGGGAGGAATTAACACCCTTATCGTAGACTCTTTAAGGTTTACATGCAACAAAAAGGCTCTTGGGAAGAAAAAACAACGTTCTGGAAAGTGCAGCTACTGTTATACAGGATGATTCAATGTTCACTCGCAGCGCATGGTCTCACGTGCACCAACCCGTCTGGCGCTGCTGTGAAGGCCAAATTTAAGTTACAGCTCGTGTCAAGACTATGGCCACAGAGAAAGATAACCATTTTAGATCAGCCACAGCTCTTGTGGATCGTGCCATAGCAGAGATAGAAGACAACAACACTGGTGTTAATCACCACTACTTAACCAGTATCGCAAATCGCCTACGCCAGAAAGACGAGCCTACACCAGTGGATTTTGATCTGGCGGAGGATTATATCCTGAAGGAATTTCTTCTTAAGGATATTCACTTGGAAGACGCACGCCATTTGGTTTTCAGCACCGCAACACAGCTGTCGCTACTGAAAAATGCAAAGACATGGTAGCCTGCATGGACGCCACTTTTCGTGTAGTAAGGAAGCCCTTCAAGCAACTCTTTGGAGTTTATGCTTTCGTAAAAGGAGATGAAGGAAACAAAGCAAGTTCCTTTGGCTTTTGTAATGAAATGGAGTGTGCTACTACCTCGGGCATCGGGGCTACAGACTCAACGTGCCAGATTGTCGTATTCAGCCGATTATATTTCCCGACTTCCTCCCCCAAACTGTCTTCTGGGCTCCAATAACTAAACTAATTTATAGTTATCGTTAAAAGGTAGATCCTGATGTTTCTTGTCTATAGTTGGGCGTCAGAAACAGGTAAACACTATGCTCTGAGTACGACAATTTGGCAACGGTGGCTATACGTATTTTCATATTATTGTTCTGAATCCTGGATCGGCTACGGTGATGCTCGGTGCGCTTATTATTGTGTATTACACAGGACTGTTGTCATACCACAGGGGAGGGGGCCGGAATGGTAATTCCCCCTTTTAGCTAGCACCTCAGATGGTACTACTATAGTGACTATACCTAATGACCCTCATGAATGCCGACTAGGGTGGGAGCCTGGGAGGCCAGAGTGACTTGGGTGGAGGGCCGGAGTGACTAGGGTGGGAGTCCAGAGTGACTAGGGAGGGGGGCCAGAGTGACTTGGGGCAGGAGTGACTTGGTGCTGGAGTGACTTGTACCCAGGCATAATTTGTAACTTCATGAGACATAACGGTAAAATTCTAGTGCTTGCCCATACTCCCCCCTCCCCCCCCAAAACAAGCTTGGGGACCTGCGGGAATGCGGGGTTTCGGGTGGGGGACACGAAATCCGTCGCAATCGCGTATTTTTTGCGGGGGAGGGGGGGGGGGGCAAAACTTCCTAGATCTAGGGAAATTCCCAACATTTAGGGATTTTTTCGCCCCACCGCCACTAATATGAGTGTTTACGACGAATTACTAAGGATTTCAGAGGCTGTGCGGCCTCGTTTTTTGGGAATAATATCGTAACGAACAATCGTATCGGTACGAGATTTTGCGACAGTATATTTCACACACTGCCTTAATTTTTAAGGGTATCGCCAACCGCCACAAGTAGAGAATAAAGGCACTTGTCCCTATACCAAAAGGGTAAAGTCATCAGTGTCAGGCAAAGATACGAACACAACTACCAGAGGCTCCGCCCACCTTGTTCCTCTTCCCTCCATCTCACAATTACTCCATTCTCTCTCTCTCTCTCTCTCTCTCTCTCTCTCTCTCTCTCTCTCTCTCTGGAAGATACATACATACTCGAGAATGATTTTTTTTTTCAATTAAGGCATGCTTGATGTGATACTGGGACTTTAATTTTGAGCATAGTGATACACATCTGGGCCGTGGACGTAATGACATGTGAGAGTAGGGTGAGGTGGTAAATGATGACTACCATGATTGATGGTAGAACGATTGCTCGCTTGTATTTGTTTCTCTCGTTTGTTTTTTGTTGTTTTCCTTTTTGCTACCTTTCTTCGTCACCTGACTTTGACTCGCGGCACCAGTCGTCAAGTGTATCCTTAGTAAACCAAGAGTGTCCTTGCCATCACTATATTGTATAAAGTTCCTTAATATAAGCCTCATAACCCAGTGTCCCTCATCCACACTCAGTGATTCACTTTTAGTACTACCTCAAACATTTTATACCTTCGCAATTCTTCCCGTTACCATACTTTCAGCTCTTCCCTGACAATAAAATTAATAGCACCACTATAATTTGGCGATAAGAGCACCATTACTTTTATCAGTAGGTACATGCTATACAATAGCCCTACGAAAACGTACACCATAAACCACCAAACCACTACGCTACCAATAGTTACGGAGGTAATTAGGCTATGTAAGTAACACGTTACCCTACTCTCAACTTTATTTAAAGGATGCCTATCAGTATTAGAAAGAGTATATAACGCCACTACAATTAATGGATGCCTTTCATTCATTATAGTTACGAAGCTACATGAGAGAGAGAGAGAGAGAGAGAGAGAGAGAGAGAGAGAGAGAGAGAGAGAGATTGAGGGAGAAGGGAGGAGGCGGGAGATGGAGGGAAGAAGAACAAGGTGGGCGGAGCCTCTGGTAGTTGTGTTCGTATCTTTGCCTGACACTGATGACTTTACCCTCTTGGTATAGGGACAAGTGCCTTTATTCTCTACTTGTGGCGGTTGGCGATACCCTTCAAAATTAAGGCAGTGTGTGAAATACACTGTCGCAAAATCTCGTACCGATACCATTGTTCGTTACGATATTATTCCCAAAAAACGAGGCCGCACAGCCTCTGAAATCCTTAGTAAGTGTTCCCCAAACGGAAACCACGCATTCTCACTGGATCTCCAAGCTTGTTTTGGGAGAGAAGCGTAGTGAACCCACCAAATGATGCTCACCTTACCGTCTGGTGTGGCCCCGGAGGCCATCTGCGCCTACATCACACTCATGCCCTCTCTAGCACCGGTGCCAGTAGGTTGTCGCCTCATCGCAAGGTTTCTGTCCTGATAGTAGCGTCCGTGGCACCAAGCACGGTGTATCTTCATTGTTTATCACTGACACAAGCAAAACCGCCGGCTAGCCGTGATCCGTCCAATGCCGCGTCTTATAAACAGTACTGCGGGTTCTACACCAAGTGCAGGCTCTCGAACCTCCTGCCCGAGCTGTTCGAACACGTGGATCCTGACTGACCATATTCTGAATCTGCTTCACGAGTCTGTGTTCCCAGTAAGATTGTGGCTATTGACTCCGTGCCTCCAGCATACGATAATACACCTCCATTTATCACAGTTAAAAAACAAAATACATGGCCCTCAGCCATAATAATTATGAAGGCGGCGCCAGTAGCGGATCCAGATCCAGCCCCTTCCCCCAACGATCTTGGGGGACCCGCGGGAAGTCGGGGTATTTGGGTGGGGGAGCACATTTAAACTACTCCAACCGAACTTTACGACCTGCTAACGAGGGGACTTTGCCCCCCTCGACCCCCCTGCTACCCAAGGGGGGGCTGCACCCCCCCCTCTTTAAATACCCCAACTAAACTTTACGACCTAATAGCTAACTGAGGGACATTGAAAGAAGTGCTTAAGTCCCCTTCTTCAACATTACCTATTACATTGCTGATGACGCCAAGATGATTCCGACGGCTTCACC
This sequence comes from Eriocheir sinensis, assembly GCF_024679095.1. Lineage (NCBI taxonomy): Eukaryota > Metazoa > Arthropoda > Malacostraca > Decapoda > Varunidae > Eriocheir > Eriocheir sinensis. The sequence continues at coordinate 3,107,940 of NC_066576.1, read as the reverse complement.
ATACCCATCCTCCTCCGAAGAAGCTTCGTCACTATTCACTAACCTGCTTCACGCGTTCGTACGTGCTACCAGTAAGTGAATACATAGTCGTATATGACGGTTGCAAGATTCTTATGACGTAAATTACTTACTGTTTAGATGCTTCATTATGACCTGTAAGATGTCTGGCTAAGGAAACGCAGGACGTGTGTGCTCCCGTTTACTGAGTGAGTGAGTAACTGACAAAGGTTAGGGGTGGGCAGGTACCGGTACCAGTACCGGTACTAACGGTACCAGCTAAACGGTACGGTACCGGTACCAGATTGCTCGGTACCGGTACCAGTTGCTCGGATTTATTTATTGGATTTATTGATAATTCTTCATGTCCGATGTTTTTTTTAGGTTGCTAATAAATATTATTATTGTTATTAGACTATGATCGAGTACATCCATAATAACTATACATGCTATTTTTTTATCGAAAAAATAAATATTCACTTCATTCAGAGAGAGAGAGAGAGAGAGAGATCACCACTTAGTAAGTGGATATCTCGGTGATATGGGTAGTGGGTACTCGATCATAGTCTAATAACAATAACAATATATATTAGCGTTTTCTAAAGACTCGTGGGACTCACTAACTTTTAACCCAAGACTTCGTTTTCTTTTTACTTGCCACTGTTAAATTCGTATGACTCGTTAACTTTTAGCGAGAGAGAGAGAGAGAGAGAGAGAGAGAGAGAGAGAGAGAGAGAGAGAGAGAGAGAGAGAGAGAGAGAGAGAGAGAGAGAATCATATTTATCCAATAAAGCATTAACGAAAAAAGAGTTTGAATCCCTTGGCGAGAGTTTTTGGCTATAAAGAATTGCATGATGAATTATATAAGATGATTAAATATTGGAGGCGTAGCAGGCGAGAGAGAGAGAGAGAGAGAGAGAGAGAGAGAGAGAGAGAGAGAGAGAGAGAGAGAGAGAGAGAGAGAGAGAGAGAGAGAGAGAGAGAGAGAGAGAGAGAGATAACCACAGAGTGAGTGTATATCTCTGTGATATGATCATAGTCTAATAATAACAATTTATTAGCAACCTAAAGAAAAGAATCGGACATGAATAATTATCCAGTAACTCCTATAAATAAATAAAATCAGGGAAACGGGAGCTGTGATGGAAACGGAAAGCAGGACAAAATGGTGGGAACTTGGGGAGACGGTCAGCGGGGCAGTGACTCAGCGTCTACACACAGGGCCCATACCACATGGAGGCGGGCGAGCACCGAGCGTCACTAAGATCCTAACGGTACCGGTACTAGCGGCAATGTGCAGTGCCGAGTGATCATTAAGCTTCCCGGAACCCAAGTGATCATGATGCTTCGCGGTACCAGTACCGATACCAGTTATCGGTACCAGGTACCGGTACCTGGTACCGATAACTGGTATCAGTACTGGTACCGCGAAGCATCATGATCACTTGTCCCCAAGTTCCCACCATTTTGTCCTGCTTTCCGTTTCCATCACAGCTCCCGTCTCCATTATTTTATTATTTGATTTATTTATTGGAGTTACTGGATAATTCTTCATGTCCGATTCTTTTTCTTTTTTAGGTTGCTAATAAATATTTTTATTGTTATTAGACTATGATCGACTACATCCATAATAACTATACATGCTATTTTTTTTTCGAAAAAATAAATATTCACTTCATTCAGAGAGAGAGAGAGAGAGAGAGAGAGAGAGAGAGAGAGAGAGAGAGAGAGAGAGAGAGATTTACATAGATTTACATAGAAAATTAGACCACACAGACCCCATGGTACAGACTAGGTGGTCTGTCCTTAAACCTAAGTGATTTTATATTAATCAGAAGGCTCCTAAACGTTGCATTTCTACTCTAGTTGATATTAAGTTGAAGGAAGAGACGGTCGAGCTTATTTTGAAGGAGCCAATCGTGTTACACTGGACCACTGATGATGGGAGCTTATTCCATTCGCACTACAACGTTGGTGAAGAAAAATTTGGTGCAGTCTGAATTTACTTGTTCACATCTGAGTTTTACGCCATTGTTCGTGCGCAAAGTGTCATCGATCATAAACAATGTTGATCTGTCTACATTCGTGAAACCATTAAGTATTTTAAAACATTCGATCAGTTTTCCTCGAGGCGACGTTTCTCAAGAGAGAACATGTTAAGGAAGAAAGTTTTCTTCGTAGGATTTGTTGCGCAAGGAAGGGATAATTTCGTTGCCCGACGCTGAACACCTTCTAATTTAGCAATATCCTGTGCATGGTGGGGAGACCAAAACTGTACCGCATATTCCAAGTGGGGTCTGACTAAACTGTTGTAGAGCGGGAGTATTACATCTTTATTCTTAAATAAAAAGTTTCTTTTAATGAAGCCCAACATTCTGTTCGCTTTATTTGCTGCATCGATGCATTGCTGTGAGAATTTGAGGTTTGACGCGATTTTGACCCCCAAGTCCTTGACGCATTGAACGCTTTTGAGTTTAACGCCGCGCATTTCGTAATCAAACTTCTTATTCCTCGTTCCAACTTGAAGGACCTGGCACTTGTCTACGTTAAAGGGCATCTCCCATCTATCCGACCAAGCTGAAATTTTGTGCAAATCCTCTTGGAGGCTTTGCCCGGGGGACTGCCAGACCTCCCTTCTGCTTCAATTGATCCTTCCTTTATCTTCCTTCATCTTCCTACTTCTTCATCCATTCATCCACCCATCTCGAGATTTGTCCCTCCGTGGAAGGACCATGGACCTTTATCGGGTGACAGCCTATGAATTGGGCTGCAGATATGGCAAGACAGTCTTAACATTCCCTTGTTCCTTCCGTCCGTCCTTCGTTCCTGTCTGCCTCGATATCTGTCCCATATTTTTCTTTGTATTCTTCCTGCCTCAATCTCCTCCTTATCTTCGTTTCTTACCCTTAAGCATGTTCGTACATAACAAAACGTCGAACAGCAGAGTTACCTTGACGTAAATGTGAAGCAAACAATGGAATAAGTTCCTAGATTACAATTTAGTAAAGTTTACCTTAAAAAAATAAAATCTTTAATTTCAACAAAACGTCTTTATCACGTAGATGTAAAAAGCAGGAATAAAGTAAATATGGTCTTAGAAACGTTATAAATAGCCATTGTGTCCTTTTATGATGGAAAATGGGGAAAGGAGAACGGGTGTTTTGAAGCGGCAGCTGGAGGCGGCTGACTTATTATGGCGGGCACACACCATCTGGCTCGACCCGTCCGGCCGATAAAAGTGGGCGGGGCATCGTCGGTCGGATGAGGCACACACACGGTGTGGCGGCCTCATGAAAAATTAACAGGCTGTGTCGTGCCACCGCGGCGATAACATGGAGCCGCTTCCTGAGGCTGACCAGCTATCTATGGCACCTGATCTTTTAGATGCTTCAATTTTTTCATATCTTTTCTGAAGGAACTGCGCATATTATTCAGTTTCTTTTTCACAATATCGTAGTCTGCATCTTTAATTTTATCCTTCATTTTATTGATGAGCATCTCATAGGCTGCGTTTTTCATGTCTCTGCATATGATTTATGCCTCACATTCCATAAGCATGGCTGGCCCTTATAAAGTTCTATAAAGTCCACCCTGAACTTCTTAACTAGCCAAACGTCTGACATTTCAATTGCAGAGCCCCTACGTAGTACGTGTTGCAAATGTCTACACGGGGGCTGCCAGTGACGCTTTGATTTCCCGCCTCAAGGCCGCGCCAAATGAGCCACACACACGGTGAGGCGTGAGGCCGCGCCGGAGGGATTTTCAAACACAGACCGACGGCCATCCGGCAGCCTCATGAGGCCAGGCCGGATGAAGTACACACACACACACACACACGAACTGAAGGCCTTTAGCCCCGCCCACTTTGAGCCGGCCGGACGGGCCGGGCCGGATCGTGTGTGCACGCCATTACGATTGATTCGCTGCGAGGTCGATGACGTCATCAACCAATCAGCGGCCTAGCTGCCTCTAACTACAATGTAAGGTTTGCTTCGTGAATCTGAAGTTAACGTCGGTCGCTGAATCAATAGTGTGTATTTATGTTAGTGTGTAGTTACTGAGTATCTTTGTGATTCTGGGCCCAGTTCTCACTGTCACCACTGCGCGTGCTCGGCCAACCCACCCATTATAGACTCCGCCCATATAAACACGTTGATTCTCTCTCTCTCTCTCTCTCTCTCTCTCTCTCTCTCTCTCTCTCTCTCTCTCTCTCTCTCTCTCTCTCTCTCTCTCTCTCTCTCTCTCTCTCTCTCTCTCTCTCTTATACACATTTTTACTTCAACCCTGTTAGCAGGGGTTCTTAATTAACCTGGGGTCCATGGATGGGTTTCAAGGGCTCCGTGAGGGGTCAAATATAAAAAATATTAAAAAAAAAGTTTAGTCTTGTCTACTAGCGAAATAGTCATCAATTTTATCAGAGCTAGGGCTCTGAACTATCGCATATTAAGAGATTTTGCTAAGAAATGGGAGCAGAATATGAAGTTCTCTAGCACACAGAGGTTCGCTGGCTGTCTTGAAGACAAAATCTTGAAGCGACTGGTTGAACTATGAGAAGTTTAACTTTTTAGAGAGTAAAAGAAAGCGCACTCTCAGGACAGTTTGACCATGAGTTCATTCATGCCTTGGCCTACTTGGCGGATATCTTTGGCCATATGAAGTAAATCTTTCATTTTCAGGCCATGATAAGAACATAAGAACGCAGGAGTCTGCAAGAGGCCGGTAGGCCTGTACGAGGCAGCTCCTTTGACCCTAAGCTCCCGTGTATCTAACCCCACCTAATATCGCTGTCCATGAATTTATCTAGTCTATTTTTGAAAATGACAATTGTATTGGCACTCACCACATGACTGCTAAGCCTATTCCACTCATCCACCACCCTGTTAGTAAACCAATTTTTGCCTATGTCCCTGTTGAATCTGAATTTATCCAGTTTAAACCCGTTACTTCGTGTCCTACCCGGTTCTCTTACCAACAAAACCTTATGTCTCCCTTATTAAAGCCCTTCATCCATTTATAAACCTCGATCATGTCTCCACGCACCCTTCGCCTTTCTAGAGAATGCAAGTTTAACTGTTTGAGTCTTTCCTCGTATGGCAAGTTTCTCAACCCCTGAATCATCTTAGTCATCCTCCTCTGCACCGATTCTAACATTTTGATATCCATTCTATAGTAGGGTGACCAGAACTGAACCGCATAGTCAAGATGAGGTCTAACTAATGCTAAATATAGTTTGAGGAAGACTTGGGGCTCTGTTGCTTACGCTCCTTGAAATAAATCCCAGTACCCTATTAGCTCGATTTCTAGCTTGAATGCATTGTGCCCTTGGACGGAGATCAGAGCTCACTAAGACCCCTAAATCCCTCTCGCACCCAGACCTACTGATGAGAGTGTCATTTAAGCAATAGTTATGTGAGGGGTTGTTCCTACCTACACTCAGAATACTGCACTTCCCTACATTGAACTCCATCTGCCATTTATCCGCCAAGTCATATAATCTGTTGAGTTCACCTTGGAGAATACTAGCGTCCTGATCCGACTCAATTACTCTACCGATCTTGGTATCATCTGCAAATTTACTAACATCACTACTAATTCCTGTGTCTAAGTCATTGATATAAATAATAAACAAAAAAAGGACCTAATACCGAACCTTGTGGGACCCCACTCGTAACACATCCCCAGTCAGATCTTTTACCATTGATTTGCACTCTTTGCTTCCTATTGCTAAGCCACGCCTTGACCCAGTTCAAAACTTTACCCTCTACTCCGTGAGCCTGTAATTTAAGCAACAGTCGTTGGTGAGGAACTTTGTCAAACGCTTTACTAAAATCAAGATAGATTACATCATAATTTCCATCTCTGTCAACCGCCTCAAATACTTTATTGTAGAAGGACAAGAGATTGGTGAGGCATGACCTACCTTTTGTGAACCCATGCTGCGAGTCGTGAATTAAGCTATGTTTCTCTAAATGCTTCCGAATGTTCCTGGCTATTATGGACTCCAGCATCTTCCCTATAACCGATGTTAAGCTAATTGGGCGATAGTTTGAAGCAACTGACCTGTCCCCCTTTTTAAAAATCGGCGTCACATTAGCTACTTTCCATAGGCTCGGCACATAGCCAATATTTACCGACATCTTAAAGATGTCGGTTAGTGGGTCACTGATTATATCACCTAGCTCCTTTAATACCCTCGGAAATATCCCGTCAGGACCTGGCGACTTGTTCTTCTTAAGCTTATCTATCTCATCCTGAACTACTTGC
>NC_066576.1:3023849-3101579 GCF_024679095.1 Eriocheir sinensis | reverse complement strand
TCCCATGACGGAAGAGACACGCCAGATCCTTAAGGACAAGCATCCAGATGCTAGACCTGCACACCCAGAAATGAAGTTCCTTGGGGACTACACCCCGCCGCATCGAGTTGTCTTCGACCATATCAGCGGTGACGTGATCTGGAAGCACGCCCTTCACACGCAGGGAGCGGCTGGACCATCAGGCTTGGATGCCAAGGGGTGGAAACACCTCCTCAGTAAGAACATCTTTGGTAATCCAGCTGTGGATCTTCGCGACGCAATAGCCGCCCTAGCAAGAAAATTGGCATCAGAGAATTGCCAACACCTCGAGCCTTTGATGGCCTGCCGGCTCATCCCGCTGGATAAAAAAACAGGCTGTCGCCCCATCGGGATGGGGGAGGTGCTCAGGAGGATCATAGGCAAGGCTGTCATGGAGGTGGTGAAGGACGACGTGAGGAAGGCGGTGGGAAACCTCCAAGTGTGCGGGTCAGCAGGCTGGATGTGAAGCTGCCATTCACGCCGTCAGGAAAATGTTCGAAGACCCAGAATGCGAGGCGGTGCTGATGGTGGACGCTGCAAATGCGTTCAACAACATCAATAGGGAAACAGCACTGCACAACATCAAAATCAAGTGCCCTATATTCGCCCAATATATTGAAAATACATACAAGGAACCTGCCAGACTGTTCATCAGCAGTCATAATGACCAACGACTTGGAGACCCGGTGGCCATACAATCCTCAGAGGGCACCACCCAGGGGGACCCAGTGGCCATGGCAATGTTTGCCCTGGGAATGATGAAGCTGCAGGACATCATCCGCCATGAAAACACCAACGTCAAACAGGTGGCGTATGCGGATGACCTCACCGGGGTAGGAAAGTCTGCAGACCTCAGGAAATGGTGGGACCTCGTCAATGAACACGGCCCTAAAATAGGGTACCGTCCCAACGCCACGAAGTCTGTGGTGATTGTAAAACCAGAGGCATACGATCGGGCCAAAACAGCATTCCAGGGCAGTAACGTGAAACTGTCAGTGACTGGAGAAAGACACCTCGGGGCAGCCATTGGAACAGCTGAATACAGAACCGAATATGTGAAAGCAGCTGTAAAGCGCTGGGAGTCCGAACTACAGAAGCTGAGCGAGATCGCCAAAACAGAACCGCAGGCAGCCTACGCAGCATTTACGTACGGTGTCAAGCATAAATGGAACTACCTCATGAGGACAGTTCCTGATGTTGCTCCGTTACTAAAACCTCTGGAAGATGCTATCAGAAACACCTTCATACCGGCGATAGCAAATGGGAGATGTCCCAGTGACCAGGAGAGAAGATTGCTGGAGTTGCCGCCAAGAATGGGTGGGCTCGGCATCACCAACCCGCAAAATCTGTCTGAGTCTGAATTCGGGAACTCAATCCGAATCACAGCCTCCTTGACCGGATATATTACCAATCAAAATGAAAGGGGAGAAGACAACCCTCAAGATATTAGGTCACTAAGGAATGAAATCTCCATAAACAGAGAAGGAAAACAGAGAGACACTCTGAGTGACCTAATGAAAGAACTCCCAGAAGACACAAGGAGGAGGACAGATATTGCACAGGAAGTGGGCGCTTCAAACTGGCTAATCGCACTACCTATCAGGGCAAAAGGCTTCAACTTAAACAAAAAAGAATTTACTGATGCCCTTGGTCTCAGGTATGGCTGGCCAGTGGATGGGCTCCCAAAAATGTGTAACTGTGGCTCACCCCTCAACCAAAATCATGCCATGACATGCAAGAGAGGAGGTTTCGTCTGCATGAGACATGATGAAGTAAGAGACGTAACAGCTCAGATGCTGAAAGAAGTCTGCCACGACGTGACTGTGGAACCCATGCTGCTCCCTCTGCAAGGCGAACACCTCGCCAGACGCACCGCTAATGTTTCGAACGAAGCACGAATGGATGTTAGCGCCTTAGGGTCTTGGACTCGTGGAAAAAGGGCATATTTTGACATAAGGATCTTTGATCCCATGGCCCATTGCCACAGAGACCTGACCCTTGATGCAGCCCACAGAAGAAACGAACAAGAGAAGAACAGAGCATATGAAGAAAGAATACAGAATGTGGACCAGGGCTCCTTCACCCCGGTAGTATTCACGACGGCAGGAGGGATGGGACCAAGGGCGCAGAGCTTCTACGCAAGACTCGCCGAAACACTGGCGGATAAGAAACAACAGCCAAGAAGCAGTGTGGTCGCCTGGATGAGATGCAGGCTGTCCTTCTCCCTCCTGAGGTCAGCCTTGGTCTGCCTGAGAGGAACCAGGTCACCTGCACCCAAAACCACCCGCATTGCTGACCTGGACTTTGAGGCGACGGTGGTTGATAGTCGTATCAACCACAAGCTCTGTTAGCTTGAAAATAAAATGTTTAGTAAAGTTTGTAATATTAAATAAAGATGGTTGTCGGCCACAGTCATTGGCGGGGTGGGGCCAATGAATTGCTTTGTGAAAGGATATGAGAGAATATACCGCTCACAACGCAACTCTAATAGATGGAGGCCCGTAGTAGTAGAAAAAAAGTAGTAGTAGTAGTAGTAGTAGTAGTAGTAGTAGTAGTAGTAGTAGTAGTAGTAGTAGTAGTAGTAGTAGTAGTAATAGTAGTAGTAATAATATTATTATTATTATTATTATTATTATTATTATTATTATTATTATTATTATTATTATTAGTAGTAGTAGTAGTAGTAGTAGTAGTAGTAGTAGTAATATTATTAGTAATAATAGTTGCAGTAGTAGTTGTGGTAGTAGTAGTAGTAGTAGCAATAGCGGTGTTAGTAGTAATAGTTGTTATCGTAGCAATAGTTGTTGCTGATATTACTGTTGTAGTATAGGTATTATCATTTCCTGCTGTTTTTGTTGTCATTGTCATATTTACACATGGACAAAACTTTAATAATGTCATCGGCTTAACTACAAGGGACGGAAAATAAATAGCTTGATGCTTTCATCGTATTACATTTCGGTATATTTTCATTAATTATCTCCATTTGCTCTTTTTAAAATTTAGCTCCCTTATTCTCCTTTCGTACGTAGTGACTCTCTCTCTCTCTCTCTCTCTCTCTCTCAGTCAGTCAGATAGCCAGTCAGTTAGATAGTTAACCATTCACTCATTCATTCAGTCAGTGTGTTAGCCATTCATTCATTCATTCATTCATGCAGTCAGTCAGTCAGTCAGTCATTTAGTCAGTCAGTCAGTCAATCATTTTTTTTACGTAGCCACAGAGTCAGTCAGTCAGTCAGTCAGTCAGCTAAATCAGTCAGTCATTTATGCATTAGTTAATCTGGCAGTCAGACAGTTACGTAGGTAGATAGACAGCTAGTCAGTCAGTCAGTCAGTAAGGCATTTAATCAGTCAGGCAGTCAATCATTTTTTTTTTACGTAGCCACAGTCAGTCAGCCAAATCAGTCAGTCATTTATGCATTAGTTAGTCTGGCAGTGAGACAGTTACGTAGGTAGTCAGACAGCTAGTCAGTCAGTCAGTCATTTAGTCAGTCAGGCAATCAATCATTTGTTTTACGTAGCCACAGAGTCAGTCAGTCAGTCAGTCATTTAGTCAGTCAGGCAATCAATCCTTTTTTTTACGTAGCCACAGAGTCAGTCAGTCAGTCAGTCAGCCAAATCAGTCAGTCATTTATGCATTAGTTAGTCTGGCAGTCAGACAGTTACGTAGGTAGTCAGACAGCTAGTCAGTCAGTCAGTCAGTCAGTCAGTCATTTAGTCAGTCAGCCATTCAGTCAGTTATTTTCGTAGCCACACAGCCAGCGAGTCAGTCGGTCAGTCAGTCACTTACATCAGCATGGTCAGCTAGTCAAGATAAGTCAGTCAGTCAGTCAAGGCATTCAATCAGCCATTCTTAAACTAAGTCAGTCACTCCAGCAGGGAGCGCCATCAAATCCCGGAGTCTGCCTTACAATAAAAACGTTTTCTATCGTGTGCCGGGGCGGGGCTAAGGCCAGCGTGACCTTGAGGGCGGCGCAGGGATGAATGATGGGCCTTTAAACTATGTCATGCATGCCGGACCCGAGCCAGTCGCGGCGCCCTGAATCACGCGTCACCGGCTACTTCGGGGGTCATGTTGGTAAACCTTTCGGCGTCCAGGCACACACACTGGGCAAGGCTGTCGTGGAGTGTTGGGCGTGTCCAGGGGTAGTTTACGGCCCTGGCGGTAGTCTGACGAAGCCTCTGTGATGGGACCTTGAAAATACTCCGGAAAACTCATTACAGGTGTTCAGGTCTCTGCAGCTTCAGCAGCTACCTGCGAATTCGCATCAGCAATAGGTGGGGAGGCACCTTGCCTGGCACACTGAGCAGTTTAATACCACGGTAGTTGTTGCAGTCCTGGCGGTCCCCTTTCCCTTTCCAGATAGGGACGATCAACCCCCTCTTCCAGTCATGAGGAATGGTACCGGACTGTCTTACGGCAGTCAAGACCGCATGCAACCCATGGATCATGGCATCACCTCCAACTTTGAGCAGCTCCGCGCTGATGTTACAGGCACCAGGTCCCTTCCCACCCCTCAACTTGGCCACAGCCTCCCTGATCTCACCCAGAGAGGGTGAGCTTTCGTCAACTGGTGGGTCAGCATTCACCACTTGCAACCCAACAAGGAAGTTGCGTACATGGAGGGTCCATATATATATATATATATATATATATATATATATATATATATATATATATATATATATATATATATATATATATATATATGTATGTGAATATATATATATATATATATATATAATTCGCTCCCAGATTTATTAGCAAAATATGTTTAAGAGAGCCATAGAAAACTGGTTAATAGAGGCAATAATTTTTAGCACTTTTTCAAAAAAATTCTTAGTATTAGCGCACGCTCTCGATAAGCTAATACCAGATATTCCAACAACAGTGTGTGTGTGTGTGTGTGTGTGTGTGTGTGTGTGTGTGTGTGCCTGCGTGCGTGCGTGCGTGGGTGCGTGTGTTCGTGCATGCGACAGCCGTCCAGATCTAGACTCCCTCTTTTTCCGCCCTAACTCCAAGCTAAACCGAACTGAACAAAACTAACCGTTGAAAACCGAGGTCTAACCTAAATCGCCACACATACGGCATGGAGAGACAGAGAAATGGCTCCCCCACACACCACCCCCCTCCTCGTGCTGACGAGTGAGCGCATCGACACGCTGGTGGCCGAGCACAAGCAGGTGCTGGGGCGCGGCGCCTCGTGCACGGTGTACCTGGTGGAGGTCGGCGGCGCCCTGTGCTGCCTCAAGGTGGCTAGGGAGCAGCGCCTCGCCGGCATGTTCCGCAGGGAGTTTGACATCCTGCTGGACCTAGACGGCGCGGCGGGCGCCCCCAAGGTCTTGGGCACCAGCTTTGGGTTCCCCGCCATGCTCACCACCTTCCGCGGCCAGAACACCTTCTGCGACCTGCAAAACCTTGCTCCCCGCGACACTGACAAACTGGCGGCCTTCGTGGCGCTGGCCCGGGACGTGCGGCAGCTCCACGCCCGCGGATACGCCCACACCGACATCAAGCCCGACAACGTGGTGCTGCACCAAGGCGCCGACAGCCTCCTGCAGGTGTCCCTCATTGACTACGGCTTGGCCAAGACATTCGGCACAGGACTCCGCAACGCGCTCACGCACACGCACTGCACGCCCTGGATAGCCCCGGAGCTGCGGCGCGGCGCGCCGTGCTCGCCCCCTGTGGACGTGTTCTCCCTCGGCTACGTCCTGAAGCACGCCCTGGCCACGTGCCACACACGCGTTACCCCGGCCTGGAGGTGCTGGCCGACAGCGCCATGGCAGCAGACCCGGAAGAGCGGCCCTCGGTGGCCCAGATCATCGAGACAGTCAGGATGTACGCGGGCGAGACATCCAAGAAGGCGGCCTTTGTCCGGCGTGTTCGCAAGGCCTTTTCCTGCCTCTTCCCGCGCCGCCGCCATTACTAAGGAGGAAAACAAGGCAGGATTTCCTTTCCTAACGGATGAATGGTTTTACCAGTCCAATTCTTTCCTTTGGAGGCAGATACTCCACACCCACCAGTAGGTGAGGAATGCACACCCATAAGGAGGAAGACAAGGCAGGACTTCCTTTCCTAGCGTCTGAAGACTTTTACCTGTCCAGTTCTTCCCTATGGCGGCAGTTACCCCACACCCACCAAGGAACACACTTCTTAGTGGATTTAACTTTATATTTTATCATCTACTTATCCATCTATCTATATATTTATATTTGTATCCATTTATCAACTTGGCTATCTTTTATCTGTACTCTCTCTCTCTCTCTCTCTCTCTCTTCCTTCCTTCAAGTTGGAACGAGGAATAAGAAGTTCGAATACGAAATGCGCGGCGTTAAACTCAAAAGCGTTCAATGCGTCAAAGACTTGGGGGTCAAAATCGCGTCAAACCTCAAATTCTCACAGCAATGCATCGATGCAGCAAATAAAGCGAACAGAATGTTGGGCTTCATTAAAAGAAACTTTGTATTCAAGAATAAAGATGTAATACTCCCGCTCTACAACAGTTTAGTCAGACCCCACTTGGAATATGCGGTACAGTTTTGGTCCCCCCACCATGCAAAGGATATTGCTAAATTAGAAGGTGTTCAGCGTCGGGCAACGAAAATGATACCTTCCTTGCGCAACAAATCCTACGAAGAAAGGCTTTCTACCCTTAACATGTTCTCTCTTGAGAAACGTCGCCTCCGAGGAAAATTGATCGAATGTTTTAAAATACTTAATGGTTTCACGAATGTAGACAGATCAACATTGTTTATGATCGATGACAGTCTGCGCACGAGGAACAATGGCGTAAAACTCAGATGTAGACAAGTAAATTCAGACTGCACAAAATTTTTCTTCACCAACGTTGTAGTGCGAGAATGGAATAAGCTTCCACCATCAGTGGTCCAGTGTAACACGATTGACTCCTTCAAAAACAAGCTCGACCGTCACTTCCTTCAACTTAATATCAACTAGAGTAGAAATGCAACGTTTTGGAGTCTTCTGATTAATGTAAAATCAATTAGGTTTAAGGACAGACCACCAAGTCTGGACCATGGGGTCTGTGTTCTTTTTTTCTATGTTTATGTATCTATGTATATCTCTCTCTCTCTCTCTCTCTCTCTCTCTCTCTCTCTCTCTCTCTCTCTCTCTCTCTCTCTCTCTCTCTCTCTCTCTCATTGCTGGTCAAGCTACATGTACTTCTTCCCTTTCAATCTCTCTCTAAACGCTTTTATCCAATATAATTTCAGAAGTATGCAGAAACACACACACACACACACACACACACACACACACACACACACACACACACACACACACACACACACACACACACACACACACACACACACACACACACACACACACACACACACACACACACGATAAAAACGGCATATCAGGAAAAAAGCAGATGGTATGGAATTAAACAGGATGAGGAAAACAATGCAATTATGTGCGTGTGTGTGTGTGTGTGTGTGTGTGTGTGTGCGAGTGAGTGAGAGAGACAGAGACAGCAACAACGACAATAACAACAACAAGGACACACCAAACACTAGAACAACGTCACGCTCCAGTTCTCTACATAGTCAGCCTAATTTAACCGGCCAAACTTCGCCGCCGCTGTGTGTCTCCTGCGAGGAAAGTCCTGGCGCGGCGGAGTTTTCGGAGACTGAAAGGCCACGCAAGATTAGGAGTCACTTGCTTGGCGCTCTAGTTCTGTTCCTCCGCCTCTCGTTTTCTTTCTGTGCGACTCAGGAGTAAGTTAAGTTCAGCTTCTCTTTATCTCGGCTTGCATGTTGAGGTTACGAGAGAGAGAGAGAGAGAGAGAGAGAGAGAGAGAGAGAGAGAGAGAGAGAGAGAGAGAGAGAGAGAGAGAGAGAGAGAGAGAGAGAGAGAGAGAGAGAGAGAGAGAGAGAGAGAGAGAGAGAGAGAATAATGAGGAGTAAGATATTATAGAAGAGAAAGTGGATTGATGATAAAGGAGATGGAAGAGAAAGAGGGATGGAGGGAGAGTGAGAGAGAGTGTTAGGAAGCAAACTATGGCAACAAGCATATGATTAAGAACAAACAGAAGAACAAGAACAACTAGAGGAATAGAACAAAAGTATGAGTGTACGTAGAGATGAAGTATATTGGTGAGAAAGCAGTGGAAGAAAACAAAATGAGACAGGCACAAGCAGAGAAGTGAAGGGAGCTGAAAAAAGTGAAAGAAAAATCCGCCTCTACTTGACCTCGGAAAAAAAGGAAAATTACACGTGCAGTGAGAAGGGAACTGAATGAGAGATTAACGACGAGAGAACGAGAGTGGGCCGGGAACGACAGGGAGGTGAACAAAAAAAAAAAAAGAAAAAAAAAATGCACTGGGAGAAAATTATATATGCATCAATTCGGCTTGACGTCTTGGCCTGTAGATAAGAGATAATTCGTATTTCTTGGCTTTTCTTCGTTTTCTTAGTTAACCATTTCAAGGGGGACTTAACTCACTGTTCTATAGCTTTGGTTATGCTTATTTATGTGGTTATTCAACGTCTCACTTAGGATACATAACATATACCACGAAATTCTTGGTTAGTGAGAAAGATAGTAAGACTGATATAGATAGACAGATAGACAGATAGACGGACAGAGTTAGAGAGAGGGAGGCAAACTTTTGGCCTTCGAGATCATAATAGTGGAGTGCTGATACTAGTGCTGCTGCTGATGATGATGATGCTTGCACAAACTTTCAGCCAATATTATAACAGTTCCCTGAAAGCCTCACATTAGCAGCTTTGTATCAGTTTCTGATTCTGATTTTGAACACTCCTTTAACCTTTTTTTTTTTTTTTTTCATTACGCCCTTGAACTGTCTCCGTAGCTGTATTCTAATAGCTCTCTCAGACGTCTGTTGTTGTTGCTCATCCTGAACCTCTTCAACCACGTGTCTCTAAGTCTCCCTCTCAGTCTGGTGCCCCTGACTCTGCCGTGCAATGCTGCGTTTGGCCATCGTTCGTCATGACCACATGACCAAACCATCTCCTTTGCATATCTTGCACTCTGTCCAGAATTGTAACTACTTGTCCCATTCTTGCTCTCACCTCCTCATTTCGTACTCTGTCCTTCCATCATCCGCAGACTCTTTTCAAACACTTCAT
This sequence comes from Eriocheir sinensis, assembly GCF_024679095.1. Lineage (NCBI taxonomy): Eukaryota > Metazoa > Arthropoda > Malacostraca > Decapoda > Varunidae > Eriocheir > Eriocheir sinensis. Next base: position 3,092,438 of record NC_066576.1, on the reverse strand, counting down.
CTCGAATGCAAGTAGTTTCCTCTCCTCTTCTTTCTTCAGCACCCACCACTCCGCTCCGTATAGAGTGGTAGGTACTACAACGGCAAACAGCAATCTAAGTTTCAATCTTGTGCTCGTCGTATCTGCCGTATCTTGCCATAACCTTCCAAACGCTCTCTGTCCCATTGCGATCCCTTCCCTTACAGTTTTCCCTGTTGTCCCGTCGCTTGTATTCACGCCTAGGTATTTAAATTCATCCACCTGTTCAATCACTCCAGTACTCAGTCGTATGTTTAGATCTCCTCTCTCTCTTCCAATTGTCAGGCTCTTTACCTTGTCTTTATTGATCTCTAGCTTTTATCTCTTACATTGTTCTTCGACCTTCTGCACCACCCTTTGTAAGTCTTCAGTTGTCTCTGCTACCACCACTATGTCGTCAGCATATCTTAGGTTAGTGTACCTGACACCGCTCATCTCTACGCCTCCTTCTTCTCCCTCCAGTGCCTCCACCATTACCCTCTCTAGATACAGGTTAAATAAGGGTGGAGCGAGGGGGCAGCCCTGTATAACACCTCTTGTGGTTGGGAAGGTGTCTGTCACGATGTCGGCCTTCCGAACTCTTGCCTTTGTGTTTCCATACATTTCTTCCACTGCCTCTATCAGATCCTTCTCAAATCCCCAACTCCTCATTACTCTCAGCATACTTTCTCTATGCACCGAATCGAAGGCTTGTTTGAAATCAATAAACACACACTAGGCAGTAGGTATCTTTACCTATTTCCCATCTCTTTTCTATGATTTGTGTGAGCGTGAAAATGTGATCAATCGTCCCTCTTGCATTTCTGAATCCAGCCCGCTCCTCCCTTAGTATTTCCTCTTCTTTATGTTTCATTCTGCGCTGTATCATTTTAGCAAACAACTTGTGCGCAATAGCCATAACTATTGCCAGGAAACATCAGGAATGAACCATTTTAACGATGACTATATATGAAGGCAGTTATTGGGGTCGAGGAGGCAGTTTTTGGGTCTGAAATTGGCAAACAGGAAGCTGGGTACGACAGTCAGTAGTAGTATTAGTATCAGTAGTAGTGGTAGTAGAAGTAGTAGTAGTAGTAGTAGTAGTAGTAGTAATAGTAGTAGTAGTAGTAGTAGTCGTAGTAGTAGTAGTAGTAGTAGTAGTAGTAGTAGTAGTCGTAGTAGTAGCAGTTCGTAAAGCACACAGCTTATACGATTACCTCCATAAAGAAAAAAAAAATAGAACTTTGAATAATTTTTTACCACGAACGAACAAGGCACAGAGTCGAAGTCTTTATTTAGGAAGCCTCAGTTTACACTATCATGATCTTTAATCTCCATAAATAAAAATTTCATAGCCATTTGCACCTCTAAATATGTATACTTAGTGATTTGAGCGATAATTTCCTTAATTAATACAGACGTTAAATAACCACATATATAACCATAACCAAAGCTATGGAACAGTGAGTTAAGTCCCCCTTCAAATGGTTAACTAAGAAAACGAGGAAAAGCCAAGAAGTACGAATTGTCTCCTACCTGAAGGCCAAGACGCCAAGCCGAATGAAAGAAAACGCATATATGAAATTTAGGAAAGATTCGAGGAGGAGATAAATTTGTGATTATCCGGAGAAAAGACGAGCAAGACGGATTCCAAATGAGGGCAGACACTGGAATTGATGGGCGGGAGGACAGAGAGAGCATGATGAGTGACAGAGGGCGAGGGAGGAGAAAGGGAGAGACCTGAGGGCAAGAGAAGCGATGGGAGGCAAGGGAGAGGGAGAGATGCCTGATGGGGAGAGAAGAATGACGCAAATGAAAGGAAGAGGGAGAGATTGAGATATGGAAAAAATGAGGGAAACGGAAGCAAAAAATGGGAAAATCATAGAGGAAGGGGAGAGCTTCAAGGGGAGAGGAAGGGAGATAAATAATTACGAGAGGGAGAAGAAGCGGAAGGGAGAGGGAATTTGAAGGAAGGGAGGAAGGGAATCAACTAATTAGGAGAAAAGGATAACTGAAAAGGAGAATGAGGGAATGAGAAGACTGAAAAAAGAAAGAAAGAGAAAGAAGAGACGAAAGAAGAGAGGGAAATAGGATACATAAGGAAGATGGAAGAAGGGGAGACGGGAAGGGTGAATGAGGCGGAGAATGGAGGAGGAGAAAGTGAACCAGAAAGAAAGATAAAGAAGGGAAGAGAAGAAAGAAGAGAGAAAAATAGGATAAAGAAGGATGGTGGAGGAAGGGGCTGAAGGCGAGGGTAGCTGAGGAGAAAGGAGGAGAGGGAGACTAAGAAAGAGTTGAAGAAAGGAAGAGAAGAAAGAAGAGAGGGAATTAGGAGATATACGGAAAAGGAAGGAAGGAGGGAACTAGGAAGAGATATAAAAAGGGGAGGCAGGCAGGAAGGGAGGTAAGAAGGAGAGGGGAGAGGAGGGGAGAGAAGGGGGAGAGAAGGGGGAGAAGAAAAGCGAGAGTGTGGAGAGAAGGCATGTTTTGTGGCCGGCCTCGAGGGAGAAGTAATTAGGGGGGAGTAATTAAGGAAGCATAATTGTATTCCTGTGCATAATGACGGAGCCTTGCTTGCAAGGTAAATACATGGAGGTTTATTTCGTATGCCGGAAGCGCCTTCATTCGAGAAAGATAGATAAATAGATACAGATATAGATAGGTAGATAGATAGATATAAATAGATAGACAGAATTACCCCCACATGACTTAGAGGGACAAATACCTTTTACCTGAACATTAGCACACCTTTGTCGTTCGCCTGCTCTCCGAAATAGATAGATAAATAAATAGATAAATACCTTCATGTAACTCAGAGGGACAATAGTTTTTTTTCCTGAACATTTGCACACCTTAAAAGTTCATACGCGCTCCTTTGACACACAGTTAAAGAGAAAACGAGCTGCAGAGATCGCCAAACCAAGGAAAGCTTTATATAATAACTTAATAGCTTCAGAAGCCAGCAGAAACATCGCTCCACAAAACGACTGGAAAACATTATGTATTATTACCTGCTAGATTTAGAAGGAAAACACTTAACTCGATAATATATCAGAAGCCAGCAGAAACAACTTACTAACACGGCTGAGGAAGCTATATGTTATTGTTTGCTATATTTACAGATCGCTCAGAGACCAAAGAGACACATTGTTAGAAAACTCAAGGATCGCCAAACAAATTAAAACATTAATTACTCCATAACTTCAAAAACCAGCAGAAACATCGCTCCACAAGACAACCGGAAAACATTGATTATTACGTGCTAGATTTAGAAGGAAAACACGTAACGCGGTAGTATACAGAAACCAGCAGAAACATCGCTCCACAAGACGACCGGAAAACATTGATTATTACGTGCTAGATTTAGAAGGAAAACACGTAACGCGGTAGTATACAGAAACCAGCAGAAACATCGCTCCACAAGACGACCGGAAAACATTGATTATTACGTGCTAGATTTAGAAGGAAAACACGTAACGCGGTAGTATACAGAAACCAGCAGAAACATCGCTCCACAAGACGACCGAAAAACATTGATTATTACGTGCTAGATTTAGAAGGAAAACACGTAACGCGGTAGTATACAGAAACCAGCAGAAACATCGCTCCACAAGACGTCAGGAAAACATTGATTATTACTTGTTAGATTTAGAAAGAAAACACGTAACGCGATAGTATACAAAAACCAGCAGAAACATCGCTCCACAAGACGACCGGAAAACATTGATTATTACGTGCTAGATTTAGAAGGAAAACACGTAACGCGGTAGTATACAGAAACCAGCAGAAACATCGCTCCACAAGACGTCAGGAAAACATTGATTATTACTTGTTAGATTTAGAAAGAAAACACGTAACGCGATAGTATACAAAAACCAGCAGAAAACACTTAATAACACGACTGAAGGAGACTATATATTATTGTTTGCTATATTTAGAGATCGTACAGACCAAAGAGACACACAGTTAGAAAACTCAAGATCCGTCAAACAAATGAAAACACAAAAAAAACTCAACAGTAAATCAAAAACCAGCAGAAAACGAGCTCAAGAAACTAACTGGAAATCATATTATCACTTGCTAAATTTACAGAACATACAGAGACCACAGAGGAATACAAACCCCAAAATACTTCACAAACCAACAAAAAATCGTCTGAACACGCTACTACCACCACAACCCCTGGTATTAAAACTTCTCAGTGCCTGCAAACTTCAGAGACCAAGCAGCGACATATTAAACTTCAGGAGCAAGCGAAGACACATTAATCATAGAAAACGAGACTCAGGCGGCGAGGGGGAGACACTAGCGAGGAGGCGCGCACACAGAGGCGCTTATCCGACCCTCGCCACCCGTCTCGCTGTCTCCCTTCTGCTAATCTTTACAGGCCCTAAACGCTCAAGTGAATTGCAACTCATTACTACATATCACGACATGACGAGGCTACTTGACCGACGTGACATTAAACAAGTTGACACTATTGTTTTAGATTTTGCCAAAGCCTTCGACAAAGTCCCGCAAAAAAGACTGTCATTAAAATTGAAATACTACGGTATTCCAGGACCTATTCTTCACTGGATCACTGCATTTCTTACCAACAGGACTCAACGTGTTCTTCTTGACGGATCTTCATCTGACACTGTCCCTGTTTCTTCAGGTGTCCCACAAGGCACCGTTCTAGGCCCCCTTCTTTTCCTCCTGTACATTAACGATCTTCCACTGTCAACGCCTAACTCCTCCACTAGACTATTTGCCGACGATAGTTTACTGTTTAGAGCAGTAAAGACTACTGACGACTGCAGACTACTACAAAACGACTTGGACGCCCTCGAGCGGTGGGAGCGCACCTGGCAGATGCAAACCAGACGAATGCAAACTATTAAGATTCACCAGAGCGCACAACCCCATCCATCACACTTACACTCTCCACAATTCAAATTTAGAATCAGTTCACACACACAAGTACCTTGGTATCCATCTCTCAACTAACTTGAAATTCAACACCCACATAGACCATATCAGTGCCACAGCCAACAGAACACTGGGGTTCCTGAAGAGGAATTTACATAACTGCACACCTGACATTAAACACATAGCTTATGACGCACTTGTGAGACCAACACTGGAATACTGCTCCACGGTGTGGGATCCTCACACACACAGAAACACTGATAGGTTAGAACAAATCAACACCAAGGCGGCAAGGTTCATTACAAACAATTACACTCGAACGCCTGGAATCACAACACGGATCAAACAACAGATAAACATGGAACCTCTTCACATACGCAGACAAGCACACAGACTTACACTTATGTACAAGATCACAAACACTCACATTGACATTGACCCACAAACATACCTACACAACGCAAACAGCCAACGTACTCGTAACACACACATCCATAAATACCAAACATATCACACTAACACTGACGCATACAAGCATTCATACTTTCCACGCACCATACGTGACTGGAACAGCCTCCTGCAACAGATTTTAGACTGCGGTACAATAGACTCATTCAGAAAACAAATACACACTCTTTTGTCACCACAACACACCAACACTAACAATTACACTTGAATCACTTCCCTCCCCTGCACACCCGGCTCCCCCGTCCCCCCAACAGCCAACAAATATGCGTGTTATGCACCTGTACGGGTGCCCTGCGCATTACTGTCCAGATCCAGATCCAGAATTAAGACACCTCTCCTCCCGAAATTGACCTCTCTTTTGGCCGCTCATTACTTATGTTTTTGTAGGAACAGCGATTAGCGGGCTTTTTTTTTTTTACAGCTTTGTTCGTTGCCCTTGAGCTGTTTCTTTAGCTGTAATAAAAAAAAAGAGCAAATGAACAGAGGTTGCTAACCCATGGTTGCCCTGCACACATTCTGAATGTTTTGGCTCATGATTTGGAAATTGGTAACATAGAAGAACATGTGGTTCATGTTGTAAAATACTTATAAAACCATCACTCTGCCTCAGCAAGATAACGTGAGAAAGGCGGTCAACGTCTTGTTCTGCCCCAGGACACTAGACGGACCAGGCGTGGCTGACTGAAGATGTATATCTATATTAGCTCAGGTAAATTTGTGAAGTTGACAGGGAAAATATTGATATCAAAGTTAGAGAGTGTTTTATTTGTTTATTTTTCAATTCTATACTGTTGCCCTGCAATAAAATCAAGATTTAAATCAATGAAAAAAAAAATCAAATAATATAAATCTTGATTTAAATCAATGACTTAAAAAAACTTTAAGCGTTGTGAATTTTGAATGTAGCTCAAAATAGATGCTCTGGATCGTTATCCACAAACATTTACGTTCAATAAGGCTTTCATAGCGGTTGTGGGTGTGAATGTGAAAAACACTTATGAGCCAAAAGCGAATTCTTCAGCCGATGCATGGAAATAAACGCAAATGTAAAATGATTTACTTCGACCGAAAACAAAAGCACCGCTTGAGAAGATTTGAGCAGAAGAAAATAATCAGTCATTTGCACCGTGTTATACTAAATATGATTCCTTGAGTCAACGAAACACGCTCTTGACTGATTGGTGCTAGCGTGGTGATGAATCTATTAGCACCACCATCACCACCACCGCCATCATCACCATTTCCTATTTTCACTACCATCACTTCAACTACCAAAAACAACCACCTTTTCCTATCTCTACCACCATCACCACCACCACCAGCACCACCGAAGTCAACAGTTACTATCTTTCTCTTGTTTCCCCGTCAAGGCGAATTTTCCTTCACTTTATCGACGCGGCCATTCACAGGCGAGGGAAAGGTAGTCCGATGAAGAGCCCGCTCGAAACTGTGTACACAATTACACATTTTGCCCCCGCCGCCGTCGAAAGCATTGTTGATGTGGTATCCAGAAACTGCTCAAATATTAGCCAGGAAAGAGCGGCGAGGCGGGGCGCGGAGTAGTCAACGGAGGCCGAAAAGTAACCAAGCTTGGGAGGGTCGCCGCCGAGTTTGGGATTTTTTTTTGAAGGCTGTTATTACTGTTATTATTGTTATTATTATTGTTCCGCCCGTTTTGAAGAGTGTGGCGGAGGCGGGGACAGTGTGTGTGTGTGTGTGTGTGTGTGTGTGTGTGTGTTGCCTCACGAGGTGTCAAGTAGAGTTCAAAGGCTGCTGCTGTGTCACGCCATCAACATACACAAGTCACAGAACGCCCCCGGACACTCCGAGATGCCCGTGTCAGCTGACCATCACCGGAGCGACGACGCGGCGCGGCGAGCACTGCACACCCTGCGGGGCTAGACGCTGAACACCTTCTAGTTTAGCAATGTCCTTTGCAAGGTGGGGAGATCAAAACTGTACCGCATATTCCAAGTGGGGTCTGACTAAACTATTGTAGAGCGGAAGTATTACATCTTTATTCTTCAATAAAAAGTTTCTTTTAATGAAGCCCAACATTCTGTTCGCTTTATTTGCTGTATCGATGCATTGATGTGAGAATTTGAGGTTTGACGCGATTTTGACCCCCAGGTCCTTAACGCATTGAACGCTTGTGAGTTTAACGCCGCGCATTTCGTAATCGAACTTCTTATTTTTTTGTTCCAACTTGAAGGACCTGGCACTTGTCTACGTTAAAGGGCATCTCCCATTTATCCGACCAAGCTGAAATTTTGTGCAAATCCTCTTGGAGGCTTTGCCTGTCTTCGTCAGTGAGAACCGAGTTACCAATCTTTGTGTCGTCTGCAAATTTATTAATGCGATTATTGAGTCCAACATCCACATCGTTGATGTAAATAATGAAGAGCACTGGGCCAAGAACCGAGGCCTGAGAGACGCCACTAGTGACCGGCGCCCACTCTGAGTTAAATCCGTCAATCACAACTCTTTGTTGTCTGTTGCTTAACCAATTCGCGATCCATTGGTTTAATTGACCGTCAATGCCTATTTGCTTTAATTTATAAAGTAGTTTATGATGTTGGACTTTATCAAACGCTTTCTGGAAATCAAGATAGACTACGTCCACTGATTTGGTTACGTCATAAACTGAGAAGAAATCGTTATAGAAGGTCAGTAGGTTTGACAGGCAGGATCTTTTGTTACGGAAGCCATGTTGTGAATCCCCAATTAATGAGTGGCTTTCGAGGTAACTCCCAATTTTGTCTCTAATTATGCTCTCGAGTAGCTTACCTACAATTGAAGTTAGACTAATGGGTCGGTAGTTACCTGGTATTTTTTTGTCTCCTTTCTTAAAAATCGGTGTCACTTTAGCCTTTTTCCAATCCGAAGGGACGATACCAAGAGAGAGAGAGAGAGAGAGTGTGTGTGTGTGTGTGTGTGTGTGTGTGTGTGTGTGTGTGTGTGTGTGTGTGTGTGTGTGTGTGTGTGTGTGTGTGTGTGTGTGTGTGCGTGTGTGTGTGTGTGTGTGTGTGTGTGTGTGTGTGTGTGTGTGTGTGTGTGTGTGTGTGTGTGTGTGTGTGTGTGTGTGTGTGTGTGTGTGTGTGTGTGTGTGTGTGTGTGTGTGTGTGTGTGTGTGTGTGTGTGTGTGTGTGTGTGTGTGTGTGTGTGTGTGTGTGTGTGTGTGTGTGTGTGTGTGTGTGTGTGTGTGTGTGTGTGTGTGTGTGTGTGTGTGTGTGTGTGTGTGTGTGTGTGTGTGTGTGTGTGTGTGTGTGTGTGTGTGTGTGTGTGTGTGTGTGTGTGTGTGTGTGTGTGTGTGTGTGTGTGTGTGTGTGTGTGTGTGTGTGTGTGTGTGTGTGTTGGACATGCATGCAGGTATGGAAAAATGTAAGTATTTGTATGTATGTTGCGTCCCGTTTGTGAAACTCCATTGCTAGTTAATTAGGCAAGGTGTTCACAGTTCCGTTAGTTTCATCTTCCTAACATCTGGCGTGCCGCGCGACGCACACACCACTGGTCAGCCTACACTGGATAGGGTAGAGCGGCCTTGACTTCTACACCGCAGGCAACCCTCGCTGGCTGGCAGGTTTCCCCCCTCAGATTTATTTACCCTTCAGTTAATGCTCACACGAATTAAAAAATACGTAATTATTGTGTCTTACCCATTTCCGAACTTGTTCGATTTAGGAAGTGCAGGTTTGTTTCAGGAACCAAACAATTACGGAGAGGTTAGCCAAGTTTACTCTCAACGTTTTTTCAACTTTCCCCAAGCACACTGCACTAAAGGTAATACGTACTATATAAGCAATTTTATAAGCGGAACGGAATATATACGCATTTTACATTCATGCACACATGCATGCTTATATAAGCGCGAAACATGTTTCTATAAGCACGCGTGGTTCGATTTTTGGGCGGAGTGGAGACGGGCAGGCCGTCACCCATCATTCGCTCCCAGGCCCGCCCATTCATGAATCGGCAACAGGTGGCAGTCGGGTCTTATGTCCCGCCTCCAGTGTATATACGTCTGTGTGTAATATGGAACTCTTTTGCTCGGGTCACGGGTCAGACGTGCAAAGCAGTCAATGATTCTCTCCGTCAAACAGTAAACTTCTCTTTCGGCCACTCCTCTCCAATCTTTTTAGGGGCAGTAAGTAGCGGGCTTTTTTTTTATTATTGTTTTTTAAGCCCTTGATCTGTCTCCTTTGCTGTAAAGAATAAAATAAATAAAACTGTCCCCCACATTGTTAGGGCGTGCGTGTTGTTACTGAAAATATATCGAACACACTCGTCTTGGTAGAACATAAAAGGAAAAAAAAATCCCTATACACCTCGAGCACCCACACCCTAAAAAATAATCAGTCTCAGCTCAACATTTTCCCCGCTGGTGGATCGGCTGCAGTGAAGTGTTCTTATCATGTCCACTGCTAATTTTGTTTTCCTTGCCATCAAGTTGCTGACCTAAGGAGGGGCTTCTTAACCTCTTGTGAAACCCACCACTAATGTTCAGCCTTTGTTCACCCTCTCATCAAGGCTCAATACATTTTACTGAGAGGCTTAAATGTTCAGTAAACCGGCTGACTTGCTCTCTCCAGTTCTGCTCAAGCTTATAAATTTCCATCAAAATTTAGAAGCATGTTTCCTTTGAATTTACGAAGTGTTGGCTCCTCTTAGTGCTTGGCCTTGCAGCAAAGATTTTTTACACATTTCCATGCCTATTCATTGTTCATAGCATATATCCAGTTTTTTTTATTTCCTGTCACATATTTTCTGTACAGAGCAGTTTAGAATACGAAGGCTCCTTTGTTCAAAAAAAAAAAAATCCATGAGAGTTGAAAATTCCATACTCCGTCACATATATACAGCCTGTGTAAATGAAGTAATCTGAGGGCTCCACTTCTCCAAAGCCAGGAATGTCTTCTGTAAGATCTGATTCGGTGCATGGGGCTACTTGTTGGTTGATGTTTGTCGTGTGCCCCATGACTGACAGGGCTTGAGCCTAGTAGCCCCAGCAACCTCACGACCCTTAAAAGTAGACATTGAACGGTATGCGAGGGATAGGTGATGGGCGATTAGGTTCAGTTGACGATTTCATGCTTCGTGCCCGTAAGTGTAGTGTTTCACTTGTGTTCGTCCCTTATATCGTGCTTGGTGCCGGTGAAGGGCCTAGGTGACAGAGTGAATGGAGGAAGGAAGAATGATTACCAAAACTGAGTAATACATGGTGGGGGGTTGTCGGCCAATGCAGAGAGCACAAAACAACATCAATATGAACATGAGACGTATACAGCGTTATATGTGCAATGGGGGCACACCAAAAAATACCCAGACAAGTAAATGCCCTAAATGATAAGGACTGCCATGATTCTCTTTGAACCGATTTATCAAACTCCTATCATGGTGCCCTTAAGCCAGTGAAGGCGTGGCTGCTCACACTCATTGAATTGCAAATGGTTGAAATCAATTGGTTGCCATCGTTCACGTTACCCGTATGGAGCCCGGCGCCCCTAGCTATTTATGGATATACAGCTCGCTCGGCATGAGAGGTACTTGTAATCTAACTGAATGGTATAATCACGAGCATTGAAGTTGAAAGCTTTTGAAACTCGTTCTTACAGTTACTTAAGGAACCAAGGACACCACCTCCTGGTATACCTCGCTATTAGTGTTCGTAGTAAAGTGGCAGTCAGGGACGGTAACTCATGTAGATTAAGGGCTGTTGCTCTTTTTGATTGTCCAAATACCACCAGACCATCGCAGTTCATGTTTCGTCGATAATGAACGGTTTTCTTTATGCAGGTTGATTAATTTGCGTTGATTTGACATTCCACGCTGTTTGACTTCCTTAATTATCATGCTTGAGTCTTGGGGTGGCATTTTATTCTGCTTTATTAACTGCAAGTACAAATTTCTGTTCCGATAAGTCGTTGCGTATTCAAAGTACAGGTTCCTGGGCCGAACTCTGCGTCGTGCTCACTTTGCTTTTCCTAATCGTCTGCATCGCCTATTGTTGGCTTTCTAGTCATTCTGTTTTTTATTTATGTTTGGAATTAGTATCTTGTGCAAGCTTTCACTGTTTTTCGAGAGCCGTCCCACAGGCATTAACTCACAGGCTAACTTTTTTTTTTTGCCAAATCAGAATCCAAGAAAATTTACGATCCAGTGAAGCGAATCTGAAGTAATCCTTTTTTTTTCTCTGGTGATCTTTATTTTTTTCTCTCTCTCTGAGTTGTGATGTGCTTGTGGTAGATTTATTTTCATGGATATTACATAGCTGAGAGAAAGGCGGAAAAGTTTTTAAATGCCTAAGTATATATGTGTGTGTGTGTGTGTGTGTGTGTGTGTGTGTGTGTGTGTGTGTGTGTGTGTGTGTGTGTGTGTGTGTTTTACGTCGTGGCCTATTGCGCCGGTAGGCTTCTTCCCGGTGGATCCCCATAGTCGGTCCAAGGCTTCTTTCCGGTGGGTCCTGATGGTCGGCCCAGCCCGTTCTGGCGCAGGCGAGTGTTTATAGTGGCGCCATCTTTCACTGGCTCATGCTGCCCTCCCGGAGCTCATCTTTGATCCTAGAATCTTGAGTCTGGGTTGATAGGTGGTCCTCTGGACAGCATGTGGGTAGTTAAGCCACTCGGCGGCGGCTGAAAAATCCCAGCCTGGTGGCACCGGTCGGGGATTGAACTCGCGTCCTCCTGAACGCGGGGCCGTCTCGCTATCCGTTCAGCCACCGCCTCCCCGTGTGTGTGTGTGTGTGTGTGTGTGTGTGTGTGTGTGTGTGTGTGTGTGTGTGGTGCAGAGGAGGTGCTGGCTGAGTGATCATTACACGCGGCTGACTTTCACGGCCGTCGAGTGGCCGAAAATCTTTACCTACCATTCATCAATATTGACCAGGACGGGGAACCTTAGCCACGTCAAACACGTGAAAAACTAAGGTAAGAAAGCCATAAGAAGCACAATATAGGAACAAAATACATCGTCTTTAGTACAGAATGAAGTCAGGCAAAAGAACTACCTAATAAAGTCCACATGGCACAAGTTATGGCTCTTTATGGAAATCTGCGCCCTACTTCCTGCAGCCGTGTGGCCTTACTCTTAACTTGAATGGCTGCCATCCCATGATCATTGCTTTATTAACTCTGTTTCATGTTGGACGCGTTGTGTAGTTCTTTCAGCTCTGGCATGCAACTGTTCCTTCGGCAGTATTCTGGCCGGCTAGGTTTTTGTGTGTTAGTGGCTTGGTTGTCAATAAAGCATCTCAGACAGACCACGAACATCCATTCAATGTGCACATATTGTCTATTGACACGGGAGGATAATTCACGAGCCTCGCGTCTCAAGGTCGTCGGGGCCTGGGTAGGCGCCTGATGCATCGCCGGGGACTTGTCAGCCTCACTTCTAGCGTAGTAATAATTTCTTCTATTGTTTGTCTAAGATGAAGAATGTCTTATTGTCTGCTTGTCCCGTAAATCGCAGCTGGAAGATGAAAATTCATTTAAACATTGCTCGGGTAAGGTGTCGGGCCGTCAGACAGGCAAGGATGTGCACAGGGAGGGCTGGTCATCGGCTTGTCGGGCAGTAGTGCTGACAAACCTTATGAACATGACGGTGAAATCAAAGGTGGCGGCGGCTGCACACAGGAGGAGGAGGAGGAGGTGGAGGAGGAGGAGGAGGAGGAGGAGGTGGAGGAGGAGGAGGAGAAGGAGGAGGAGAAAACTTGTCGGTGCAAGTAACAATTAACAAATGCTGATAAGTCTGCCTGCATGTAAGTTCAGAACGATACACATATTATAAAGATATGGCAAGGGGCACTGAGCGTGTGTCGGGGAGGGGGGGGTGGCGTGTCGGAGGGGCGCCTGGGTAGAAAACAGAACACCTTTGAAATACCTCAAGTGACTTTTGCCTCACAATTGTTTTTTCGCCACTTTACTCACCAAGCTCATTTCAATGTTTTGCTCCGGTTTCGTCAGACATTGGCAGGCGGCGGCGTTTACACGTGGTGCAGCAGCAAGAAACGCCGCGTTGTTCTGACAGACAGACGCTAATAGGCATTAAAATTTGCTTGGCCGCGGCATAGATGATTGGAGGGAGTGTGTCGGACTGCAGGGCGAGGTATCGTGCTTGGTATTATTAGACACCTTCGCTTCTCACATCAGCTATTTCTAAAGGCCAAAGAGGGGGGCACTCGGGTTCTAATGAGTGTTTCCTTTGGTTCACGGTACAGAACAAGGGTCAGACTCACACCAGGGTCATAAAACTACTCCTGGAAATGCATACAACTCCTGCGAAAGCCTTGTCAAACATGTGTTCTTGGGCGACGGAATGTCTTATGATACGCCCCCGTGACTCCAGACAGCAGTGTGCTACCCCGATGCTTTGGAGGGAAAAAAGGACGGGTCTTTCCTATCAAACCGAAAATGTTACTAAGCTGTACAAACATGTTCAGTCAGTCGTAACCACATAAACATCTCACAGTGCTATGATCCTGAGTGACTTATTAATGCTGAAATAGGGAACAGCGGTTAAGAATTACGGCACAGGTCTACGGTTTAAACGGTTTGAACCCTACTGATGATATAACAGTTACGCCACACAAGTGTTCTTCACAAACATGCCCCATATATAAAGCCTAGGCGTGCCTGAGTGTACTATCAAATTTCAATGAATATAAAGGTGATAACGTCGTACCAGGAATGCATGCTTGTTACCTCTGACAGTTAACCCTGTCATGCAATAAGAAACGTGGCATTTTGCATTACTATACTATCAGGCTCAGCATAAAAACCTGCTTGAGGGTCGCCGCCGGCACCCCCTCGCCGCGCGCACCCCACCAGGCGGTGATATGGCCCGAGTTGTTTGATTTTGTTTACCGTCTTGACTTTCGTTTACTCTCCATCGATTGTGTGTGTGTGTGTGTGTGTGTGTGTGTGTGTGTGTGTGTTCTGGCGTGATGGCCCGTTTTTTTTATTGTTTTGTTTTATGTGTATATATTTTATGTTTGCGTGTACTCATTTTTTTATTGTGGTGTGTGTGTGTGTGTGTGTGTGTGTGTGTGTGTGTGTGTGTGTGTGTGTGTGTGTGTGTGTGTGTGTGTGTGTGTGTGTGTGTGTGTGCTTAGAAAAATTCATAAGGAATTAACACACACACACACACACACACACACACACCTATCAACAGCTGTATATACAGAGAGAGAGAGAGAGAGAGAGAGAGAGAGAGAGAGAGAGAGAGAGTTACCGAATATTATTTTTAGTGTTATGTTATCTTGAGTCTCTCTCTCTCTCTCTCTCTCTCTCTCTCTCTCTCTCTCTCTCTCTCTCTCTCATCACCCAGAGAAAATATTTGCCTTTTCGTCTTCGTTTTAGAAGCAATATCCTTTGCGGTGTTGGTGCAGTGTCTCCCTTCCCCGCCTTCACTTCCTCCTCCTCCCAGCACTCCCACACACTCGCTCACTCCCATCTTCGCCACCCAGACTGACCCAACTCCTCTACCACATACCTCCTCCCCAGTGTTGCCAGATTATCGTATTCACCACATTGTATTCATCCTTTTTAAGCCTCAAACTCACGTACCTACACAAATGACGATAGAAAATTGAAGTTAGCGTTAAAACTCCTATTTAGTGATGTTTCTATGTGCTATAGTTATTGGTCAGAAACTACGACAATACAGTGGGATGTGTACGATAATCTGGCAAGGCTGCTCCTCCTTCCTTCACATACACACCTGCTCACTCCCCCAATCCTGTCTTCACCACGTCCTTCACCCAATCTGGCCCACCTCCATTCCCATTCTTGCTCCACATACACGCACATACACCCACATCCATCCACCCAGTCACGCACTCCCATCTTCACCACTACGCCCTCCACCCACCTCCATTCTCATTTACTCCCTTTTTCCTCCACATACACATACATTTCTCACCCCTTCCACGGCACGTTTATTTATAGTTCGAAGTGTTGCGACCATTGGAAGTGTATTACGACCTCACTTCCTCCTTCTCTTCTTCCTTCATCTTCCTCCTCTTGCTCCTCCGCCACGGAAAGCTCGGTAAGGGTGTCAGCAGTTTTTCGGGGGACAGGACTGGGTGGTGTTTGCCGGGCTGAAATTGGCTGGAGGGGCTCAGGCTGGTGACAGGAGCGGGCGGTGATCACGGCGCCGGGTGGATCGGTAAAGCCTATTGTGTGGGCCTTATTGACTCGCTGGGATGGCCAAGCTTAGACCCGACCCGGAGGAGACACAAGGGAAGGAACGGGAGAGAGAGAGAGAGAGAGAGAGAGAGAGAGAGAGAGAGAGAGAGAGAGAGAGAGAGAGGAAGATGAGGGATGAGGGGTAGGGGGCTTGAGAGGGATTTAGAAGGAGAACAGGTAGTCATCAAGAAGTCAGAATGAGGCGTCTCCTAGAAAAGAAGTCGACGGGATGCGCTGGGCGGCTCAAGACTCTTCTGACCGCTTGTAGAGACGGAACTGTGGAACGACGGTTTGAGAGAAGGCTCACCGAGGACTCTCAGAAAGGTATAAATGATAGTATTTTTAAGCAGTGATAGAAAGACTTGTTTTATGTAGATTCAAATAACGGATGTGATAAAAAGTACAAAAACAATGAAAAAAAAAATCCTTTGGCATGGAACTTTATGACAACTAATGATAGTGTTCTTAAGCAGTGTGAGAAAGACTTGTTCTATGTATCATCAAATAACGGATATGATAAAAAAGTACACAAAAAGGAAAACAAAATGAATCCTTTGGCATGGAACTCTGGGAGAACTAATGATATAGTATTCTTAAGTAGTGTGGGAAAGACTTGTGTTATGTAATATCAAGTAACGAATATATAAAAAAAATTGAGTCCTTTGGCAATCCAACAAATATAAATTGCTTCGACGGTTATAGTTTTCCTCAAGTATAATTTGGGGAGCGGCGAATAGCGGGCTTTTTTTTCACTTTTTGTTGCCCTTGAGCCGCTTTCTTTGACGTAAAACAATAACTTGGCGTCAAAGCCCTTCGCTAAAAAAATAATAAACTTTGCCATGACGTTTTCTCACATGCATAACTAGTTTGGCCGCATCAGTCAACCCGCTGCCGCTTTATGTAGCCGTAGGGTTAGGCAATCCTCCAAAACCAGCCCCAGTCAAGCTTGAATTCATTCCCGACCAAAATCAAGACGCAGATATGGCCTGACACACACAAATAGGTAGGCGTTGAGGAAGATGTTAGGCAGCCAGACAGACAGACAGACAGGCAGACAGACAGGCAGGCGAGAAGCACAGTTTGGCAGGTGCTTTCACACACACACACACACACACACACACACACACACACACACACACACACACACACACACACACACTCATTCACTCACTCACACCTACACACAAACAAATAAACAATCAAGCAAGTAAACAAACAAACAAGCAAATAAACAAATGAAAAAACGGACAGAGAGAGAGAGAGAGAGAGAGAGAGAGAGAGAGAGAGAGAGAGAGAGAACCGGTTGTCAGCTGTGCACCTTCCCAAACACCTTGAAGATTAATCGTCCCCGCAGAGTAGTAACGAAAAGGTCATAGCGTGGTGCTCTCTCTCTCTCTCTCTCTCTCTCTCTCTCTCTCTCTCTCTCTCTCTCTCTCTCTCTGTCAAAAAAAACACACAAATATTTTTTGTTAATTTGATTTATATTCTATCTATATAAGGAGTCCGCTTGTTGTGATTAATGAATGTGATTTTAAAAACACACACACACACACACACACACACACACACACACACACACACACACACACACACACACACACACACACACACACCCTCCCCATACACACACCTTCCTTTCTCCACCTGTAAAGGACGGATCATGTTACTCTCTCCCTTTCCATACAGTATTCTATCTCTCATTTCTCGTAGGCCCATCTGCCGCCCCTCCCTGCGACTCATTCCTGGTTGTTAGTCGACGAATGAAAGATGTGAGGATAAAAACATGTTACGGGGATGACTTGCGGTTATCGGGTGAATGTCTTGTGGTCAGCTTAAGACTAGGAAGATGAATGATTGCTCAGGACTTCAGATTTTTAAAATTTTGTTGTTGATGGCAAAGTGCCGTTGTCATGTAATCAGTTACTAGTTTAGCAAAAGCTTCTGTTGTGTTCTTTTCTTTAATGGTTTTAATGGTAATGGTCTTTGTGCAATGACAGCAGTTTTGAGCAGCAACGTCAGATATTTTGTTTTCTGTTGATGCCAAATTGTCGTTATTTTATTTAGAAAGCAGCTCCGATTTTATCCAAAGCTTCTGTTGTGTTCTTTTCTGTACATGTTAGATCCTCAACATTAGATTTTTTTACGCAACAACAGTGATTTTGGGCAGCAACATTAGATATTTTTTCTGTTAGTGCCAAATTGTCGCTGGTATGTAAAGAAATAGGCTCTGAGCATAGCCAAATATTCTGTTGTGTTCTTTTCCTTAAAGGTTCGAACCTCAACATTAAATTCCTTTACGCAATAGCGGTGATTTTGAGCGGGAACATCAGATATTTTTAACAATTTGACACAGGATCTGAGAGTAACCCAAACGGCCTTGAAGGAGCTGGGTATTTCCCGTCTACCTTTGCCTCCTGCTGATCGCCGACCCACCTCCTGCACCTCACCTTAAACGACTGAAAAGGTCCGGTAAATAAAATCCTAATATACGTCCTTCATTGTGGCCACGTGCTTCTCAAGAGCGATCGGTTTGTTTACATTTGCTAACATCTTACCATTCAACACACCACGGTAGGTAAACGTCGAACACTTGGGGTAAACGCGACTAGCAACACAAAACATACCTCTATCAAGACACCTCTCCACCCGGAACTTACCTCTTTTGGCTACTCTTTACTTTTATCTTTTATAGGAGCGGCGAGTGGCGGGCTTTTTTTATTTGTACTCTTTTTATTGCCCTTGAGCCGTGTCCTCTGATGTAAAAAAAAAAAAAAAGAATAAATAAATAAAAAAAACTCACACCTACGCTGATAACGCATGTAGCTTGCTGTCCACCGGGTCATTCAGCCTTCGGTGGAAGGATCGTAAATGAGTACCCAGGATTTACAAGTCATGGAGGAATCGCTGCGGCATCACGGCTGGGACATAATAAGAGGCGTCATATTTTCTATACGCGCACCACAAGCATGCCAGCCAATTATCTGTCGAGCTGTTACTAGTTATTTATGTATTTTATGAAGCTTTTGAGGCTGAGCAAATTTCCTGTGCACGCTGCGGCACGGCGCTCATTAGATTTTTATATACATGAACACTGGCAAGCTTTCCCTCACTCAGATACTTGTCTACTGTGTGTGTGTGTGTGTGTGTGTGTGTGAGAGAGAGAGAGAGAGAGAGAGAGAGAGAGAGAATGCTATGACCGTGTCCGGAGAATCTTTCCATAATTATGTGTCTGTGACCCTCTGCTCACCCTAAAGAAATAATGTCGGCGTTTGGACTGCTTACCATCCGTTTCACGAACTGAGTGTCGGACTCACAAGGTACCGGTAATTGTGCAGCGGTGTCTTTGACTATACAGTTTTATGATACAGGCGTCTGATGGGTGTGGAGTACCGATACGAGGCTCAACTCTTGGGTGTGATTTTGTGGAGAGCGGTTAAAGAGTCGTGTCCTGGCTGGGAAGGGAATGTGAAGAGCACACGACGCCTCGCTATCACCTTCTGGCCCTCTTTCCTGTCATTCCTGTGGACGAGAAACATTCCACGAAGACCTCACAAGCGGCGCCTTCTACCTCGCTGCCGCGAAGGACGGGTAATTGCGGCCGCGTCAGATGCGCCTCGGCCGGGGGCAATTGTATCTGTATTTATAAAAGGAAAAAAATAGAGGTCTTAATGTATAATTTGTTAGTGATTCATGATTTCTAGAATATTTTTTTAACAGGCAAAAGACATTATTCCAAACGTAAAGTTCATAATATCCGTAAATTTGTTTGTTAGGTCACTGTTTCCACACGTTCGCAGGAGTTATTTATCATAGTGGCACTGATAAAACAAATGTTGAAAACCATTATCCATTATCCAAACCATTTATCCTGAAGCAAGTATTTTTGAGCTTGGAAGACTTGTTGCCTCTCTTTCTATCTTCTATCGATATTTTCATGGTGACTGCTCTTCTGAACTTGCTAACTGCTAACTTCCCCCTCCCCGCGGCCCCGCTGCACGCGACTTTCTACTCATGCTCATCCCTATACTGTCCAAACACCTTATGCAAAAGTTAACCAGCATCTTCACTCTTTCACCCCTCACGCTGGTAAACTCTGGAACAATCTTTCTTCTTCTGTATTTCCTCCTGCCTACAACTTGAACTCTTTCAAGAGAAGGGTATCTGGACACCTCTCCTCCCGAAATTGACCTCCCTTTCGGCCACCTCTTTAGATTTTTTTTGTAAGCAGCGAGAAGCGGGATTTTATTTTGTATTGTTTACTTTTTTTGTGCCCTTGAGCTGTTTCCTTTCTTGTAAAAAAAAAAATATATATATATATATATATATATATATAAATCTATATATATATATATATATATATATATATATATATATATATATATATATATATATATATATATATAATTTTATGATGTGGGACTTTATCAAACGCTTTCTGGAAATCAAGATAGACTACGTCCACTGATTTGGTTACGTCATAAATTGAGAAGAGATCGGTATCAAAGGTCAGTAGGTTTGACAGGCAAGATCTTTTGTTACGGAAGCCATGTTGTGAATCTCCAATTAATGAGTGGCTTTCGAGGTAACTCACAATTTTGTCTCTAATTATGCTCTCGAGTAGCTTACCTACAATTGAAGTTAGACTAATGGGTCGGTAGTTACCTGGTATTTTTTTGTCTCCTTTCTTAAAAATCGGTGTCACGTTAGCCTTTTTCCAATCCGAAGGGACGATGCCTTGTCGCAAGGACATATTGAATAGGGTAGTGAGGGAGGAGAGTATTTCGCTCTTTGTTTCTTTAAGCAGAATAGGATATACTTTGTCGGGTCCGGGACTTTTATTTGTTTTAAGTGAATGGAGAGCTTTAAGGACTTCATCGGTTGTTATTTCAAAATTAGGCAATGCATGTTCGAGATTTACAATTGTACTGGTGTTGTTGGTAGCGAGAGGAAGACTGTTAGTATTAAACACCGAGGAAAAGTAATTGTTTAAGAGGTTTGCAATATGTTGGCTATCAGTCACTAGTGCACCGTCGCTGTTTGTTAAAGGTCCAATACCACTTTTGATCGCCTTTCTGTTGTTTATGTAACTGAAGAAAGATTTCGGATTATTTTTACAGTTGGCTGCAATATTTTCTTCATATCTACGCTTTGCCTGACCTACTAGTCTTTTTTCTCGTCGCCTGGCATCATTATAAAGTCTAATGTTTTCGGGCGTGCTTTGTTCTTTCTTTAACCTGTAAAACAATTTTCTCTCATTGACTGATTGTTTAATTTCGCTATTAAACCACGGTGGACTTTTATTAGTGTTAATTCGCTTCTCGCACAAGGGGACGAATGTGTTCTGCTGAGTGAGTAAGTGATTTTTAAGGTTTAGCCAGGCTTCATCTACGTTGCCGTCATCTGTTAGTTGTATTTCTGTTAGTTTTTGTCGGATTTCTACGAAGTTAGCTCTTTTGAAATTGGGCACCTTTACTTTATTTTCAGTCACTGATGATTGAGCTCTAATGTCGACGCGCACTAATTTATGATCGCAAGAACCGAGGTGTTCTCCTACCGTGACATTACTGACTAGGTTATCTTGGGTCGTTATAACAAGGTCGAGTATATCATTTTGTCGAGTTGGCTCAGAAACCATTTGGCTTAGATAATTTTCTTCTAGAAATTCGATCATTCTATGTGACTCGCCTTCTGTACCTGACAGTGTCGCCCAGTCGATATGGGGGAGGTCAAAGTCTCCTAATATCAGTGAGTCGTTGTTATTAAGTGACTACCTTAAGACGCTGTACATTTCAAGGTCGTCATCGAGTGATTGACCGGGAGGTCTGTAGGTGATAGATATATTTAAATTGACTTTTGCAATGTTTACTCGCACGCACAAATGTTCAACGTTTCTGTTTCCCGGTGTTTTGTCAGTGGGTTGCAAATAGCTTTTGACATAAAGGGCGACGCCACCGCCTCTACGGTTTACACGATCTTTGTTGAAGAGTCTGTAGCCATCTATGTTGTATTCGGATCTTAAATCAATATTTGTGGTGTCGATAAATGTTTCGGTTATAGCAATTATATCAAAATTTTCTGTTAAAGCAAGACATCTCAGTTCATCAAATTTGTTTCTTAGGCTACGCGCATTGAAACTAAGGATTTTTAAGTTATCTAGAGGCTTGGTAATAGAGGTGGTGGTACTTGCGGGATCACGGTTACGGGGGAGAGAGAGAGAGAGAGAGAGAGAGAGAGAGAGAGAAATTACGTCAGCCAGATGAGGGATTAAGTGAAGAATTAATGACACTGAGGTCCCGTGCGTTGGGTAAGCATAACTATTTCTTGGTGCGCTGTAAGAGAACGTGTCTGCAGTGGCTTGCTCGGCGGTACAGCACACAGATGTACCCCAGCAGCAGTCAGCCGGGCAACATGCTCGACGCTCCCGCCCCACGCTTCGCCTCAGCTCCCGGCCAGCCTGCAGCCCCCGCCCCGGTGAGGCCGCTGAGCTGGGCGCCGTACACCCCCTCCCTGGACCAAGAGAAGGCCGCCAAGGAGAAGGTGGGCGAAGAGGGGGACGGTTGTGCTCCTCTGAACACCCGGACATGGTTTATTCCTGACACACTCCCCTTGGAAATTATTATACTCTCCCCGGAACATTAATTTTCCCCGTGGACGTTCCCTCAGCCCCTGGACATACCCTTCCCTGGACATTTCCCCGTGGACGTTCCCTCAGCCCCTGGACATACCCTTCCCTGGACATTTCCCCGTGGAGGTTCCCTCAGCCCCTGGACATACCCTTCCCTGGACATTTCCCCGTGGACGTTCCCTCAGCCCCTGGACATACCCTCCCATGGACATTTCCACGTGGACGTTCCCTCAGCTCCCTGGACATACCCTTCCCTGGACATTTCCACGTGGACGTTCCCTCAGCCCCTGGACATACCCTTCCCTGGACATTTCCACGTGGACGTTCCCTCGGCCCCCTGGACATACCCTTCCCTGGACATTTCCCCGTGGACGTTCCACGGGCCCCTGGACATACCCTTCCCTGGACATTTCCCCGTGGACGTTCCTCGGCCCCTGGACATACCCTCCCTGGACATTTCCCCGTGGACGTTCCTCGGCCCCTGGACATACCTCCCTGGACATTTCCACGTGGACGTTCCCTCGGCCCCCTGGACATACCCTCCCCTGGACATTTCCCCGTGGACGTTCCCTCGGCCCCCTGGACATACCCTCCCCTGGACATTTCCCCGTGGACGTTCCCTCGGCCCCCTGGACATACCCTCCCCTGGACATTCCCTCAGCCCCCTGGACATAATTTCCCCTGGACATTCTCACTCCATGACCATAGCATTTTACCTTTAACTTCTCTATCACTTTTTTTTTTTACGTCATGGCCTATTGCGCCGGTAGGCTTCTTCCCGGTGGATCCTGATGGTCGGCCCATGGCTTCTTCCCGGTGGGGCCTGATGGTCGGCCCAGCCCGTTCTGGCGCAGGCGAGTGTTTATAGTGGCGCCATCTTGCATTGGCTCATGCTGCCCTCCCGGAGCTCATCTTTAATCCAAGAATCTAGAGTCCGGGTTGATAGGTGGTCTTCTGGACATCATGTGGGTAGTTTTAAGCCACTCGGCGGCGGCTGAAAAATCCCAGCTTGGTGGCACCGGGCGGGGATTGAACTCGCGTCGTCCTGAACGCGGCGCCGTCATGCTATCCATTCAGCCACCGTCTTACGCCAGTGGTTCCCAAAGCCGTGGCCGCGACCCAAATGAGGGTCGTGAGAGTGTTCCTGAGGGTTGCTGGAGGCTCTTGGAAAAAAAACATAATAGTTATTATCTCAAACTGTAAAGGACGATTTTTAAAATGACAGTTAAGTCAAATTTACATTTTTCAGTAATGTCGTTGTATTAGTTCAGTAGGACAGCATGAAGATTCTCATTAACACACACTAACAAAAGTAGCGTTGTACTAAAGCGCCCATCCAGTGCGGCACGTCACACCAGCAGCATATTCACGTATATAACACGTGTCCACACACACCCAGTGCGGCACGTCACACCAGCAGCATATTCACGTATATAACACGTGTCCACACACACCCAGTGCAGCACGTCACACCAGCAGCATATTCACGTATATAGCACGTGTCCACACACACCCAGTGCGGCACGTCACACCAGCAGCATATTCACGTATATAGCACGTGTCCACACACACCCAGTGCGGCACGTCACACCAGCAGCATATTCACGTATATAACACGTGTCCACACACACCCAGTGCGGCACGTCACACCAGGAGCATATTCATGTACAGAACACGTGTCCACACACACCCAGTGCGGCACGTCACACCAGCAGCATATTCATGTACAGAACACGTGTCCACACACACCCAGTGCAGCACGTCACACCAGCAGCATATTCACGTATATAACACGTGTCCACACACACCCAGTGCGGCACGTCACACCAGCAGCATATTCACGTATATAACACGTGTCCACACACACCCAGTGCGGCACGTCACACCAGCAGCATATTCACGTACAGAACACGTGTCCACACACACCCAGTGCGGCACGTCACACCAGCAGCATATTCACGTACAGAACACGTGTCCGCCGGGATAGCAGCGAGGAGGCGGAGGACAAATTCATAAATATCTGGAAGTATAACACATGATTATAATTGGAAACAAGTTCAGATCAAGACTGTGTTAAGGGTCGCCAGGCCAGGCCAAGACTGTGTTAAGGGTCGCCAGGCCAGGCCAAGACTGTGTTAAGGGTCGCCAGGCCAGGCCAAGACTGTGTTAAGGGTCGCAGCCAGCCAGGAGGGTATTAAAAATAGCGTGGCGCGGCATGCCCCTGCAATACTTATCGCTGCCACAGTGCAGGGTCCATATATTCATAAATGTATCTGGCTCCCATCACGACAACTTCCCAAGGCCACGGAGAAGATTAATAGAATATTCATGGATTTATTTCCCGGTCACGGTGCAGAAGTCGGGCATATTTTATTTTTTCTAGGCTCACGTAACTGTCCATGGAAATCCCAGAAACTTCTACGAGAGGCTTTTCAAGCCTGAGGCGCCGATACGTTAAGATTACTACGGCCTGGAGTGCCAGGTGGCGGTGCTCGACCCTCTGTGTGTGTGTGTTGGCGAGGGAAGTGTTCTGCTGGTGTGTGGGCGGCTGTGCTTCCCCGCCCGCCCCAGCCAGCACACGCCCATGGGACCGGTTCCTTATCCAAGAATTAGAAAAAGCACACAGTGAAGGCCGCCGGTACACAAGGCAGACAGAAAGATAAGCAGGCAGGCATTGTGGCAGGCATACAGGTAGCTAGGTGGGTAGGAAGGCAGGTAGTAGTAATAATAATAATAATAATAATAATAATAATAATAATAATAATAATAATAATAATAATAATAATAATAATAATAATAATAATAATAATAATAATAATAATAATAATAATAATAATAATAATAATAATGATAATGATAATAATAATAACACAGGCGGATTCGAACGCTGGTCCCCGACTGTGTGACCTCGAGAAGGATGGAGTCCAGGACGCCGCGCTGAGGCCCACGCTGCTGCAGGTGTGTGTGTGTGTGTGTGTGTGTGTGTGTGTGTGTGTGTGTGTGTGTGTGTGTGTGTGTGTGTGTGTGTGTGTGTGTGTGTGTGTGTGTGTTGGTCAGGTCGAGGGTTTGGCGGTGTCCCGACGTTCCCTCCTGCAGGTGGCGACCATCCTGCTGTCGTCGCTGGCCACGCTGCAGTTCGGCATAAGCTACTCCTGGCCCAACTCCCTCGCCGGCGACCTCCGCACCGACAACTCCACGCTCCTCGGCCACCAGATCTCCGTCACCTCCGTCGGCCACGACCTCGTCGGTGAGTCCCTGCGGCCTCGCGCCCACTAACACTCGATGGCACTAACCTCCCGCAGCATGCATGGCCTTCGAAGGGCACTGTTCGACGGCTCTCCCTGGCACGCCCTGCCAGCCCGGCCACTCTTCGCAGACGCCCCCAGTCAGGTGTTGGCGGCGGATTTGGCACGTTTTTTTCCAGTTTCCTCGCTCCGTGGCGTCACCTTCATCATCCAGCATCGGTTTTCAGCGCGGGGCTCTCTGGACTCCTCTCAGCAACACGAACATTTTTTCCCTGCATGTCGGTGGGTTGCTCTGCTGTTTGTTCAGACTCCCAGGAAGCGCTGCCTTCCTGAAGGATCAGCGCGGCACCCGCACAGTAATCCTTGACGTTACAGTTGGATGGTCCGGCCAAAACAAGGAGGCGTCCGATGAACTTTTGCTGTGTCCCTCCCTGGCCACGCCTCTGGTCCTGAGCGAGGAGGCCGACGAGGCGGCGCGGGCATGGCTCGGGCCGCCGCTGCTTATGCCCCATCACTTGCCTGCGTCTTGCAGGGGCCTGTAGGCTGTGCACCCCCACCCCCCTGCGGTCCACTTCTAACAGGCGTGGCGACACAGGAGTCAGGACCTGACTCCCACGACCAAGATGAGGGAGGTCATAGCCAGGGCTGGGTGGTGCTCCTGCATCAGGGGTCACGGGGGGGAGATAGTTCCGCACCCGCGGCCCTTCACGCATGGCTTCCTCGTGTCTCGGGGAGTCCCGCCACACCGTGGTGACCGATTGGTCCCTCTGACTGTTCAGCACTTACGGGTAGAGTGCCCCAGTCCAGGGGACCTGCGAAACGGTGCCCCTCCCGGTGCAGGGGCACATTTTCTCTCCCCCCTGGTGCTGGGGTAAGAGGCGCCCTCCCCGGGACATGCAAGAACCCATGCCTGCAAGAGGTTGGCGTCTGTTAACCCACAAAAAACGATCCTCCCGGAAACAGAAGACGCCAAGCCGTGCACACGCCTGGTGGCCTCCTTCCCCTAATGCCATGCACCGTGTTTATGTGCAGGCAGCGTGTGGCGAGGGGGACTCAGCACGACGCCTCACCGCTTCTCAGAAAAGTTGTTCGGCGACATGAACAAAGGTGCTTCAGTGAATGCCATTAATTTTTTTTCACAACAAAGGAGGAGGCAGCTCTAGGGCACAAAAAAGGAAACAATAATACAAAAAAAGCCCGCTGCTCGCTGCTCCTAAAAAAGAATCAAAAGAGGTGGCCGAAAGAGAGGTCAATTTCGGGAGGAGAGGTGTCCTGATACCCTTCTCTTGAAAGAGTTCAAGTCGTAGGCAGGAGGAAATACAGATGAAGGAAGATTATTCCAGAGTTTACCAGTGTGAGGGATGAAAGAGTGAAGATGCTGGTTAACTCTTGCATAAGGGATTTGGACAGTACAGGGATGAGCATGAGTAGAAAGTCGTGTGCAGCGGGGCCGCGGGAGGGGGGGAGGCATGCAGTTAGCAAGTTCAGAAGAGCAGTCAGCGTGGAAATATCGATAGAAGATAGAAAGAGAGGCAACATCGCGACGGAATTTAAGAGGTAGAAGACTATCAGTAGGAGGAGGAGAGCTGATGAGACGAAGAGCCTTAGACTCCACTCTGTCCAGAAGAGCTGTGTGAGTGGAGCCTCCCCACACGTGAGATGCATACTCCATACGAGGGCGGACAAGGCCCCTGTATATGGATAGCAACTGCGCGGGGGAGAAGAACTGGCGGAGACGATACAGAACGCCCAACCTCGAGGAAGCTGATTTAGCGAGAGAGGAGATGTGAAGTTTCCAGTTGAGATTTTGAGTTAAGGATAGACCGAGGATGTTTAGTGTTGAAGATGGTGATAGCTGGGTGTTGTCGAAGAATAGGGGATAGGTGTTTGGAAGATTGTGTCAAGTTGATAGGTGGAGAAATTGAGTTTTTTAAGCATTGAAGGACACAAGGTTCCTTCTGCCCCAATCGGAAATGATAGCAAGGTCTGAGGTTAAGCGTTCTGCAGCCTCCAGTCTAGAGTCGTGTACTTCCTGTTGTGATGGTCTTCTATTGAAAGAAGTTGAATAATACAGAGTGGAGTCGTCGGCGTATGAGTGGCAAGGACAGTAATATTAATCAATCCATCCCCTCAGCCACCCTCCACCCCCTCTTTCACCCCCCCCCCCATCTCTCTCTCTCTCTCTCTCTCTCTCTCTCTCTCTCTCTCTCGTAACTGCTGCCATGAGCCGTCCATCGCCCGCTGAGGGCCAGCGCTATAGCGGCTCGTCGTCCCCGCAGGCAGCCTGATGTTCGCGGGCGTCGGGCTGGGCATCCTCCCGTCGAGCTGGCTGGTGGGGAGGTTCGGCCGCCGCATCTGTATGATCGCCCCGACCCTGCCCACCTTCCTCGGCTGGGCACTAATCGCCTTCGCGCACAACGACATCCTCATCTTTATCGGCAGGTGAGTCACGCAACGCGCCGCCGGGTCTCTTAAGGGTAGTGCAGCCATTGTCGGGATCGGAAGTCGAAGCTGAGGAGTCAGATCACTGGTCTTCCGGGGTCAGACGCCGGGTTATGTGTTGGGGCGGGTGGCGCGCGCCGCTGCCGCTTGAGTACAGAATGCAAATAGTGCTGGTAAAGGCTGCTCATGAAAATCCACTGACGGAAAGATTTACATATATTAAGCGGATGAACCGTTTTCTAAGTAACAAATATCTTAGGGTCACTAAAAACAAAGGGAACTCAGTGAGGTTGGAACGGGACCTTGAGTCTGTGGCGGGAAGTAACCCCCCACCCCGGGACCCAGGGTCAGCGTGACGTCCGGGTTACCATGCACACTTAACCTTTCCCAGGTTCCCCAGGTACCCATTCCTCGACCAGCCCGAAAGAGAGGTTGAACAGCTGGGTGGGAAGCGCCCTGCCTGCCCGGGCCGGGATTCAAGCCGAGGCCCGCGGATGTGTAGCTGGGCGTGTTAACGCCTTCAGCACCACTAGTATATTGTATCTAGAAGTTGAATAGCTCCGTCCTGACGCAGCGCTATGCGTGTACCTGGAAACTTAATAACAGTCCCTTAGAAATAACTAACTCCTAACAGCCCCTGCCTGCAGTAACGCCTCGCCGCCCCGCAGGTTTGTCTCCGGCCTGAGCCTCGGGATGATGGTGCAGGCCTCCAAGATCTACGTGGCGGAGATCTCCAACGCCAGCATCCGCGGCACGGCGTGCACCTTCATGGAGATGGTAAAGCTGGGCGGCTTCGTGCTGGTGGTTGCGGTGGCCATCAAGGTGTCCTGGTACGTCATCGCCGGCAGCCTCGCCGTGCTGGCGCTGGTGTACGGCGGCGCCATGCTGGCCGTGCCCGAGAGCCCCAACTTCCTCGCCGTGCAGGGCAGGGAAGAAGAGGCCCGCCGAGTCCTCCGGCGATTCCGAGGCCCCGGGGCGGACGTGGACGCGCAGCTGGCCCTCCTGAGGCACCGCAACCAGCGCAGCGACGGAGCCTCGGGGTTCGCGGCGCTGCTCAAGCGGGACGTGCTGAGGAGCGTGGCGGCGCTGCTGCTGCTGATTACGTTTCGGAGCATGTGTGGCTGCGAGATGATCACCGTGCACTGCACACGCATGCTGCTGGCCACCGGCGTCACCCTGGACCACACGCTGGGCACCCTCATCGTCAACTCGGCCTACGTGCTCGGGGGGCTCTGCCTCACCATGACGGTGGACCGCCTGGGCCGCCGCCGGTCCATGCTGGTGTCCCTCGCCGTCATGCTGGCGGGCAACACGGTGCTGGGCTGCTACTGCTACTCCTTCCCGGCGAGCGCCGTGCCCGGGCTGGACATCGAGCTCTTGTCTCCGCTGGACGCCAACACGACGGTCTCCTACCTCGCCGGCAACACGACTGTTCCCTACATCGCCGGGCAGAGGTGAGGAGCGCTGGCAGGAGAAATACCGCGCCTGTATAGTCATGTGAAAGTCAGTTTCTTGAGCGATGTCTGAGGCATAGTCCACTGGCCCTCCGCCCCGCTGCATGGGCAACACTGAGGCGTGACGTGTGCATGTCTTTGCAGTGACACCGGTGACGCGGAGCGGCTGCTGCCGCTGCTCTGCTTCCTGGCCGTCGCCTTCGGGGCCGGCCTGGGCATCGCCAACATTCCTCTGGTGCTGGCGGTCGAGTACTTCCCGACCAACATCAGGGCCGAGGTAAGGCACGCATCTCCCCGTCAGTAAGTCAGCAGCGTCAGGAGTCACCGTTGATCACCTCCGCGACAAAGGTGTTTCCAATCAGTGTCCTTCTCCTTGGCTGATGTTTGTGGCTCCGCGACGCCCCGGCAAAGGCTCATCTCTCCTCTTGTCTGACCTGACTCCTAGCAATCCTGTTCTGTTAGTTTGCTTGTCCATCTGTTATCAGGTCGACGCGTGGTGTGGCTGCTCAAGTGGATTTTTCAATCCTACAATCGTCACTAGATTATTTACAACTTTTTATAATAATAATAATAATAATAATAATAATAATAACAATAATAATAACAATAATAATAATAATAATAATAATAATAATAATAATAATAATAATAATAATAATAATAATAAATGGTTTATTCATTTGTTGGCAGCCATGAGGCTGAAAATACACAAAATACAATGAGATTTATGTGATGAGTAATGGGGGAAGTGGGGAAGGGTGGTGTGAGTGTGTGTGTGTGTGTGTGTGTGTGTGTGTGTGTGTGTGTGTGTGTGTGTGTTGGGGTGGAGGGGTCATGTGATCATGGAGGTATTTACGGTCTCTCTCTCTCTCTCTCTCTCTCTCTCTCTCTCTCTCTCTCTCTCTCTCTCTCTCTCTCTCTCTCTTCACACTGACGAAGACAGGCAAAGCCTCCAAGAGGATTTGCACAAAATTTCAGCTTGGTCGGATAAATGGGAGATGCCCTTTAACGTAGACAAGTGCCAGGTCCTTCAAGTTGGAACAAGGAATAAGAAGTTCGATTACGAAATGCGCGGCGTTAAACTCAAAAGCGTTCAATGCGTCAAGGACTTGGGGGTCAAAATCGCGTCAAACCTCAAATTCTCACAGCAATGCATCGATGCAGCAAATAAAGCGAATAGAATGTTGGGCTTCATTAAAAGAAACTTTTTATTCAAGAATAAAGATGTAATATTTCCACTCTACAATAGTTTAGTCAGACCCCACTTGGAATATGCGGTACAGTTTTGGTCTCCCCACCATGCAAAGGACATTGCAAAATTAGAAGGTGTTCAGCGTCGGGCAACAAAAATGATCCCTTCCTTGCGCAACAAATCTTATGAAGAAAGGCTTTCCACCCTTAACATGTTCTCTCTTGAGAAACGTCGCCTCCGAGGAAAACTGATCGAATGTTTTAAAATACTTAATGGTTTCACGAATGTAGACAGATCAACATTGTTTATGATCGATGACACAACAATGGCGTAAAACTCAGATGTAGACAAGTAAATTCAGACTGCACCAAATTTTTCTTCACTAACGTTGTAGTGCGAGAATGGCATAAGCTCCCACCATCAGTGGTCCAGTGTAACACGATTGACTCCTTCAAAAACAAGCTCGACCGTCACTTCCATCAACTTAATATCAACTAGAGTTGAAATGCATTGTTTTGGAGTCTTCTGATTAATGTAGAATCACTTAGGTTTAAGGACAGACCACTTAGTCTGGACCATGGGGTCTGTGTGGTCTGATTTTCTATGTAAATCTATGTAAATCTCTCTACAGGGCTGCGGGCTGTGCATGGTGTGGATGGCGTCGTGCACCGCAGTCATGCTGCAGCTGTACAGCGTCCTCCTGGACAGCCTCACCATCGCCGGCATCTACTGGTTCTTCGCTCTCAGCGCCATGGCCGCCACGGTGCACACGCTTTGCTGCATCAGGGAGACCAGCAAGTGCGACAT
Organism: Eriocheir sinensis; assembly: GCF_024679095.1. Classification (NCBI taxonomy): domain Eukaryota; kingdom Metazoa; phylum Arthropoda; class Malacostraca; order Decapoda; family Varunidae; genus Eriocheir; species Eriocheir sinensis. The sequence continues at coordinate 3,061,119 of NC_066576.1, read as the reverse complement.
TGGCTGAGGCGGGGTGAGAGAGAGAGAGAGAGAGAGAGAGAGAGAGAGAGAGAGAGAGAGAGAGAGAGAGAGAGAGAGAGAGAGAGAGAGAGAGAGAGTGTGTGTGTGTGTGTGTGGCAAGTGCCTCCACTACATTGGCTGAGGTCCAGTGACAACTCCCCCTAAGCCCGTGTTGGTCTCCACGACACACTCCCGGAGGGTCGTGCGGTGCGTCTCCAGGCGCTGCGACACACACGGGCGGGCGCCACGCACCCGCGACACCTCCGGGGAGAGGCACACACAAACACTGCAGATAAAGCACATTCAGACATCATCTCCCAAACGAAGCAATGAGCGCGAGTATGCAGCGCCGCCAGCCTATACAGAGAGAGTCGGTTTCACGAGAGCTGGCGGCCTAAGCCTTCAGGGGTGGACTCGCGGTCTTGGTAAAATTACTTAGGTGATGGCCGCGCGGCCGGGTGGGTCTATGGGCTGTATTTTAAGACACCATCGCTTCTCACATCAACTCTTTCTAAAGGTCAAAGAGGGGATCAATCTGTTTTTCATGAGTGTTTTTTAAGGTTCATGGCACAGAAGAAGGGTCAAACTACCACCAGGGTCATAAAACTACCCCTGGAAAGGCTTACAGTTCCTACGAAAGCCATGTCAAATATATGAACTTGGGCGACGAAATGTTTTAAAATACGACCCTATGAGCCATATCTTCACACCAGCGGTTTTTTCCCGTGCGGTTGGTCTGCAGCAGTGCATAGAATACTTGTCAGTTTGTCGGTGTTTTCTCGAGATGGAGGACGCACAGAAGAGTGATCAATGTGTATATAATGGACAGGGGGTTAATAAAGGAGAGGCTACGTACTGTACATGGCGGACCCACCCAACAATCAGCTCGAGGCATGGAGGTAAAATTATTGGTGGAGTCGACACGGCCCGCTAACCCCATGCATTGAGGTGAAGCCGACGAACTGTCAAATTTGCGGCCAGAAGATGGGCTTTTTTTATTATTGTTTTCTTTTTTTGTGTGTGCCCTTGAGCTGTCTCCTTTGTTGTAAAAAAAAAAATAAGGAACTAAACAACAGTAACACGAGGAGGATATTTTTCCATCTACTGAATCACTTATCAGTCTGTTTGAAACCTTTATATCTGTCTATCTATCCAAGGGCGGATCCAGCCTTGAGTTTTGGGGGGGGCCAACTGTTCATCGACGACGGACTGTACACATGGAATTAAGTCACATCGGATTGCATTGTGCTTTTCAGGGGCATAACTCAAGAATTAGATCCAGAATACTTTTGGTCTTTATTAAGCATATATTAATATATAACATATAAGAATCACAATAATCACATCGTAATATTTAAAAAAATATGTAGCCTAATATGAATAATCGAGCTGGTAGGAAAGGATGCCTACGTACTGTGTGATGGCGCGGGGCGAGGCAGGAGACCAAGGCCCAGGTCAACAGCACCCGCACGAACAAGTGCGCTCGGCTTGGCCGAAAATGGTACCTCTTCCCAACATCATATCTCTGCCGTGGTTCAACCTAGACACTTCCAATATCTTTCATCATGAGGAGGAAGGATTGGCGATGAGATAGCAGTAAAAACTATTATGTTTTCGTTTGAAATTAATTACCACACAGGGCATTGGTGAACAACACCTATTTTTCCAAAAATTTGCAGTATCGCTCGCGCGCTGGGAGAGTGACAATAGACCCCTAGCCCGAGGTTTATGGGCTAAAGATTCGACAGCGCACGCCCTGAGTAAATTCTATATTTAGAAGTCCTTGCTGAAGCTCAACCTTGGTATTTTCCCTAATCGCTGATTGGCCGAAGAGGCCTTCCTTCTCAGCGCTTAATTCCGATTCGCTTGTGCATTGAGGCCATAGAATTGGATTTTGTTTTATGTAGTAGAGCGATGCAGTATCGACTATCGAGTTCTACATGATATGTATATGATTGAGGGAGGCTGACAGTATCTGTAACGAATTTCTTTGGGGGGGGCCAAAACATACTCTCAGAGCGTTTGGGGGGGGCCATGGCCCCGTGGCCCCCCCCCTGGATCCGCCTATGTATCTATCTACGAGACCCCAAATAAAAAAAATATATACCAATCTATCTATGAATCTATTTAGCCTATCTATCAATCAGAGAGATAGAAGATGGCGCCACTATAAACACTTGCGTGCGCCATGACGGGCTGGGGCCGAACACCATCCAGGCCCCTCAAGCAAGCCTACCGGCGCAATAGGCGGAGACTTTAAAAAAAAAAAAAAAATCAAGCAATCTATCTGTCTACAAATCTATCTATGAGGCACCGTTTGCATGCACCGCTGGCACTGACCGAAGGGGAAGGGACGCCGTGGAGGGCAGGGCCAAGAGGAGTCCTGCTGGGTGAGTTCTTGGCGCCTCACTCGTTCCCTCCTCCTTCCCTCCCTTCAATGCTGCGGCTCTCGACAGAAGGTGACTTGCCAAAGCAAAGTCCAAGGTCCTGTGTTGCTCTTCAGTAGCGAATAACCCAACTATAATTTTATTTCCCTTTCCTTCTCCTCCTCCTCCTCCTCCACCTCCTCTTCTTCCTCGGCACTCACTGCACGCAACAGCTGGCTTTGGTGCTGCCCGCGGAGGTGGAGGGCGCCGCCGCGGAGTCCTGGAAGGGATTGAGATATGTGAGCGTGTAGCCTGAAGGAAAGGAAGCAGCTCAAGAGTAAGAATTAATGAGGAAAAAAAAAGCCCGCCTGCATGAGATATCTTCACTCCTGATTGTCAAAGGATTGTAGAGGAGAGAAGAGACAGGGAAGACAGTGACAGGAGGAGGTAGGGAGAGGAGACGAATAAGGGAAGGGAGGAGGGCGGGAGAGGAGAAAGGGAGAGGAGGAAGAAGGGAGAGGAGAAGGAAGTAGGAAAAGAGAAAGTGAGAAGAGACAGGGAAGAAAGAGACAGGAGGAGGTAGGGAGAGGAGACGAATAAGGGAAGGGAAGAGGGCGGGAGAGGAGAAAGGGAGAGGAGGAAGAAGGGAGAGGAGAAGGAAAAAGAGAAAGAGAGAAGAGACAGGGAAGACAGAGACAGGAGGAGGTAGGGAGAGGAGACGAATAAGGGAAGGGAAGAGGGGGAGAGGAGAAAGGGAGAGGAGGAAGAAGGGAGAGAAGGAAGTAGGAAAAGAGAGAGGAGAGAAGGAAGAAAAGGACAGGAGGAGATAGGGAGAGGAGACTAAGGGAAGGGAGGAGGTCGGGAGAAGAGAAAGGGAGAGGAGGAAGAAGGGAGAGGAGGAGGAAGTAGGAAAAGAGAAAGAGAGAAGAGACAGGGAAGAAAGAGACAGGAGGAGGTAGGGAGAGGAGACGAATAAGGGAAGGGAAGAGGGCGGGAGAGGAGAAAGGGAGAGGAGGAAGAAGGGAGAGGAGGAGGAAGTAGGAAAAGAGAAAGAGAGCAAAAGGAGGTAAGGAGAGGAGAGAAAGGAGAGGGAGGGTGTGATGCTCCTCCTCCTCCTCCTCCTCCTCTTCCTACTACTACTACTACTACTACTATGTTTCTTTTTTTTTTACGTCTACGCCTATAGCGCCAGTAGGCTTGCTTGAGGGGCCTGGATGGTAGTCGGCCCCAGCCCATGTTGGCGCAGGCAAGTGTTTATAGTGGCGCCATCTTCCTTCCACTACTACAACTACTACTACTACTACTACTACCACTATTACTACCCCGACAGCCTCTTACCTTTGCCAGCATCGAACTCGTGATAGCCTTGAGCACAGCCTCCACGTTGGTCCCCGTCACGGCCGACACCTCGAAGAAGGGCCGATCAGCCTCAAGGCCCAGCTGCTTGCCTCGCTCCCACGTCACCTGCGTAGGGAAGGATGTGTTGGTATTATAAGATACTTTCGGTTCTCACATCAACTATTTATAAAGGTCAAAGAGGGGGGTCAGTCGGGTTCTAATGAGCGTTTCCTTAGGTTCACGGTACAGAAGAAGGGTCAAACTAACACCAGGGTCATAAAACTACTCCTGGAAATGCCCACAACTCCTACGAAAGCCTTGGCAAATATGCGTTCTTGTGCGGCGAAATGTCTTAAATACGACCCCAGATTATCGTATCCACCGTTGTACTTACCGTTTTTAGACACTTAACTATAGCAAAAAGACACTAATAATTAAACATTTCAACGGTAACTATAAATAAATGTAGTTATTGGAGTGGAGCGACAGTCTTGGGGTCGGAAATCGGAAAATATGAAGCTGAGTACGATAATCCGGAAACGCAGCTAAGATCCCTGTACATATATACTGATTATTTGATTGAGGGATAATTTATCGTTGCAGAATGGAGGAACATGCCATCCCAACCTCCAGGCAGGACAGTGTGGTTGTAAAACTAGTAATATATGTGTAGTTAGCGCCATGAAACTAAAAAGATACAATAGTAGGAACTAATGTAAGAATATATATGTCGAAACACGAGCCCGGGATCATGCGGCAGGATGGTATTGGGCACAGCTGTTTATGCCCTGAGTGAGTGTTGCTGACGCTAGAATTTGCAGCACGAATCACCACGAATCACCACGAATCAGCACTGGAAGGGTGATATTTCCGGCGTGCACATAAAGTTGGATAGATAGATAGAGAGACACATAGATGGGTAGATAGATAAAGACAATGAGATATATAGATAGATAGATAGAGAAAGATAAAGATAGAAGATTGATGGATAGGTAGATAGATAGATAGATAGAGAAAGATAAAGATAGAAGATTGATGGATAGGTAGATAGATAGATAGATAGATAGATAGATAGACGCATAGATGGGTAGATAGATAAAGACAATGAGATATATGGATAGATAGATAGAGAAAGATAAAGATAGAAGATTGATGGATAGGTAGATAGATAGATAAAAATAGATAGATGGATGGAGAGAGAGAGAGAGAGAGAGAGAGAGAGAGAGAGAGAGAGAGAGAGAGAGAGAGAGAGAGAGAGAGAGAGAGAGAGAGAGAGAGAGAGAGAGAGAGAACATTTAGAGCAGGACTTTGCGAGGTTCATTCCGATAGCGATTATTGTTATGAGATCTGGAGTAACGAAACACGCACACACACACACACACACACACACACACACACACACACACACACACACACACACACAAGAGGACATAGTAAAAAACTGAGGAAGGGAAGATGCTTGAGAGACAAAAAAATATAGCTTCCCGCAAAGAAATATAGAGGTTTGGAACGGACTGAGTGAGGATGTAGTATCGGCGAGGAGTGTGCAAAGCTTAAAGGAAAAGTTGGATAAATGTAGATACGGAGACGGGACCACACGAACGTAAAGCAGGCCCTGTAAACCACAACTAGGTAAAACACACACACACACACACACACACACACACACACACACACACACACACCTGCCTGTCGTCGTGTACGTAATGGCAGTTATCGGCCAGAACCATAATGAGTCGCTCCTGCCCCCGCGCCTCAGAACGCATCCTCTGTAACCTGAATATTGATGTTATTGTTAATGTTAGTGTTAGTGTTAGTATTGGTATGAGCATTAGTATTGTATTAGTATATTGCTATTGGTATTGGTATATAATGATAATAATAATAATAATAATAATAATAATAAGAAGAAGAAGAAGAAGAAGAACGAGGACCGAGGAAGTTTAGGCAGCGTTTTTGTAATCTGTCTTTTTTTAACACGTTTGTACCTTTCTATCGTAGCCTACTAATACCATGAACCTTTCTATCGTAGCCTACTAATACCATGAACCTTTCTATCGTAGCCTACTAATACCATGAACCTTTCTATCGTAGCCTACTAATACCATGAACCTTTCTATCGTAGCCTATTAATACCATGAACCTTTCTATCGTAGCCTATTAATACCATGAACCTTTCTATCGTAGCCTACTAATACCATGAACCTTTCTATCGTAGCCTACTAATACCATGAACCTTTCTATCGTAGCCTACTAATACCATGAACCTTTCTATCGTAGCCTACTAATACCATGAACCTTTCTATCGTAGCCTACTAATACCATGAACCTTTCTATCGTAGCCTACTAATACCATGAACCTTTCTATCGTAGCCTATTAATACCATGAACCTTTCTATCGTAGCCTATTAACACCATGAACCTTTCTATCGTAGCCTATTAACACCATGAACCTTTCTATCGTAGCCTATTAACACCATGAACCTTTCTATCGTAGCCTATTAATACCATGAACCTTTCTATCGTAGCCTATTAACACCATGAACCTTTCTATCGTAGCCTATTAACACCATGAACCTTTCTATCGTAGCCTATTAATACCATGAACCTTTCTATCGTAGCCTACTAATACCATGAACCTTTCTATCGTAGCCTATTAACACCATGAACCTTTCTATCGTAGCCTATTAACACCATGAACCTTTCTATCGTAGCCTACTAATACCATGAACCTTTCTATCGTAGCCTATTAATACCATGAACCTTTCTATCGTAGCCTATTAATACCATGAACCTTTCTATCGTAGCCTATTGACACCATGAATCTTTCTATCGTAGCCTACTAATACCATGAACCTTTCTATCGTAGCCTACTAATACCATGAACCTTTCTATCGTAGTCTATTAACACCATGAACCTTTCTATCGTAGTCTATTAACACCAAGAACTTTTATTGTCATCATTATTTAAATCCGTCCTTTTTTCCTGTTTTCTCTCCTACCGTAGCCTAGTCACACCATGAACTCTTATTGTCATCATCCCTGTTATTTGTATTCTTTTCTACTTTTCTTTCCTATACTTATAAGTCAAGAAACAGCAAGTGTCTTTACTGTACTCAACCCCTCTGAGGCAAGCTATTACCCAACGCTTGTCTTGATATATCATACTCATTCTTATGCATTCACTGTTCTGCTTGATGTTATCGCCTCGAAGGGAAGAGGAAGAGGAGGAGGAGGAGGAGGAGGAGGAGGAGATCAGTTGAATAGGTCCTACTTTCTCCTGCTGCATTAAGGCATTACCGAGAGCTTCATTATTCTTATCCTTATTCTACTTCTTATTATTATCAATAGTTATTCCTATTTATATTCTCGTGTGCTGTTTCCATAATCATTGGCTCATGTTCTTACCGAGTCGGGGCTTACACACAACCACACTTGCCAAGGCTGTCGTAGAACATGAATGCTTAATATCCTCTGTATGTGGCTTTGGGGAATAGTCGTGGTGGGAGCCTGGCCGATACGTCTCAGAATAAGGACTTAAGTCTGAGGGAGTTTCACTGTTGTGGATGCTTTATAGATAACCTGAAAGCATCTCGTTAAAAGGGGGAGGGATGGAGGGGTTGCCTTAAATTTAAAACATATACATTTACTTATGCTTGAGATAAGTAAATAAGGGTTAGGATTTTGTTTTAAGTCAGGGGATGTTAATAGAGAGAACAATTGTTTAAGTCTGAGGGAGTTTCACTGTTGTGGGTGCTTCATAGATAACCTGACAGCCTTAAAATTAAAACATATACATTTACTTATGTTTGAGATAAGTAAATAAGGGTTAGGATTTTGTTTTAAGTCAGGGGATGTTAATAGAGAGAAGAACAATTGTTTAATGGAAGAAGTACTGAGAGAAAATTGGGTTAGGGTTGCCGGGGGTGAGGTTTAAGGGGGGCTCCTCTAACAGTAAGGGAAAATAGGGTCAGGGTTGCCTTAAGGGAAGGGAAGAAGGAACAATGGCAGCACTGGGCTTCGACACACACACACACACACACACACACACACACACACACACACACACACACACACACACACACACACACAATATCTATCAATCCATTTTTTTCTTCTTTCCTACATTAGATTATTGCACCAGGGAAGTTTAGTCAGCGTTTTTGTAGTCTCATTTTTAACTCTTTCCTTCACTACTGCACTTGTACACACACACACACACACACACACACACACACACACACACACACACACACACATACACGCACATTATCTATCTATCCATTTTTTTCTTTTTTCCTACATTAGCAAGTAAGTTTAGTCAGCGTTTTTGTAGTCTCATTTTTTACTCTTTCCTTCACTACTGCACTTGTACACACACACACACACACACACACACACACACATACACACACATTATCTATCTATCCATTTTTTTCTTTTTTCCTACATTAGCAAGTAAGTTTAGTCAGCGTTTTTGTAGTCTCATTTTAAACTCTCTCCTTCACTACTCCACTTGTACTCACCAGGTCCTGACGCTCTCGTAGGTGTCTTCCCGGGTCACGTCGTACACGAGGAGCAGCGCGGCGGCGGCGAGGGGGTCCTGGGGGGGCGCCGTGAGGGCCGCCCACGCCTCGGCCCAGCCCGCGTCCCACAACTGTAGCCGCACCAGCCGACCCTCGACCCGCACCTCACGCACGCGGAACGGAAGACCTGCGGGAGAGGGGGAGCCAGACGCCTTAGAACAGCTCCCTTCGTCTGTATATCCTCCCTTTGTCTGTATATCCTTCCTATGTCTGTATTTCCTCCTGCCTACGACTTAAACGCTTTCAAAATACATCTGAATAGCCTCCCTTTGTCTGTATATCCTCCCTTTGTATTTCCTCCCTTATCAAACGTGGGTATGTAAGCCCAGAAATGTGTGAAAATATAATCCTTGGTGCAGAAGCCTTGTTAAACAGTCACTAGGCTCATAAAACTACCCATGGAAATACTGACACAACCTCTACGAAAGGCTTACCAAACGTGGGTGTGTAAGCCGCGAAATGGGTGAAAATATGGTCCTTGGATATTCATGATGCAGAAGCCTCGTTAACCCAATAGTAGCGACGGTCCAAATATGTGGCTTTACCGTGTACTAGCGACGGGCCAAATTTTTCCCATGATATAAACCCCCAACATAGATGATGCATAAACTGATCACAAATGCGTTGATAGGTACATATTATGAAATGGTTTGCGTGAGAGATGATTTTTTCTCATCAATTCGCTTAGAGGGGACTTTAAGAAACATGATCCCCGCAGCTACCGGGTTAAACAGTCACTAGGCTCATAAAACTACCCATGGAAATACTGACACAACCTCTACGAAAGCCTTACCAAACGTGGATGTACAAGTCCCGACATGGGTGCAAATATTGGCCATAGTCATTAACAAAGAGATACAGAGACAAAAACAAACAAACAGCAGGGTATATCTTTCAGAGGCATGCAGACAACATTTACTCTTGTTTTTGGTGACCTTAGCGTAGCGGTGCCCTCGGCCACTCACCGATGGTTGACACGAAGGGGAAGTTCTGCTGCTGACTGTTCTCAAACTTGGCCAGCAGGAGTCCCTTGTTGACGTTGTTGTCGCCCACCACCAGCACCTTCAGCACGCCGGGAGCCGAGCCGCGCACCGCCATCACGGCTCACCAAGGGACGGGAAGGAGGCTCAAGGGACGCCTCCAAGGGCCAGTTTTACAGTCCAATACAGCAAGTTTGTAAGCTCCCAACCAAACACAAAATACGACGAAAGTTCCTTGTATAGTGTTTGGCGTTGCTATAAAAATGAGGAAATTTTACGAAACTATACAGGAAAGTTCATTAGTATCTGGTATTGAGTGGTACTGTGGAGAAGACAGCTTGGTTGGGGCGCTTACAATGACCCTGCGTTGGACTGTCGAACTGGCCCCAAGTCTCGATCTCTGCTGACGACCCCTACCGGCTCCTGCATCCTCGGGCCACGATCTAGAAACGAGATGACGGGAGGATATAGGTTGGTATTCTCAGACATTCCTATCTCTCACATGAACTATTTCCAGATGCCAAAAGGGGGATCATTCGGGTCATCATGAGTGTTTTTATAGGTTCATGGTACAGAAGAAGGGTCAGACTACCACCAGGGTCATTAAACTACGCCTTGAAATACCCAAAACTCCGACGAGAACCGTGTCAAATATGTGTGACTGGGTGCCGAAATATTCAAGAATTTGGCGCATAATGTTTACACCACTTTTTATTTTTTTTACATCAAAGGATTCGGCTCAAGGGCAACAAAAAGAGTACAAAAAAAAAGCCCGCTACTCGCCGCTCCCACGCTAATACACATCACTGACATCTGCAAGAGTTACTGCGTCGGTGCTGGAAGAAAGCACGCCACCCGTTGAAGAGAAGACCCCTGAGCATAACAACATGACCAGATTATATAGTACAAAATAAAACCCCGCTACTCGCTGCTCCCACACTGTTACACATCACTGACATCTGCAAGAGTTACTGAGTCGGTGCTGGAAGAAGGCATGCCACCCGTTGAAGAGAAGTCCCCTGAACATAACAACATGACCAGATTACAGATTAAATGCAATATAAAAGAAAATTCGAATGAGATCTAAGAACATGTCGAATTCCCTTTCAGCGCCACGTGATGGACGCATTTATTTACTTTGGTTGTTGAAAGGGTGACTCGAAAGTGAGACTGAGCGTGCGAGAATGGCCTATGGCTTAGTGTACACATATACATATACCTACAATAGTATGCACACTTTGGGTTATGGCATGAGCTGACGCCCTCGAGTAATGTAAACGTGGTTGGGTATGTCCGTAGACTTTTACGCGCCGCTGCCGGGGTAACGCTCCACCCGCAGTATTGTGTGTCTTGTATACGTTGAAAAGTTGTGCCGATCTGGTGGAAACATCGCTGATAAAACTTCTGACCAGTCTGCCGGTGCTTAATGTGGCAGGAAGCGTCCTGAGACTATGATGAACTGAATGTCAACAGTTTGTGTGTGGCGCAAATTTTGTTGCGTCAGATCCAGGAAGTTATTTATTGGAAACCTTGTAGGGCGAACTGTGATGTAATGCTGTTACTACGAACATTAGGACGACGAGTGAGTCCCCGCTGCTGCTGTTGCTGATACTCCTACTACCACTACTACGAATACTAATAATAATAATAGTAATAATAAAAATAATAATAATAATAATAATAATAATAATAATAATAATAATAATAATAATAATAATAATAATAATAATAATAAGAAGAAGAAGAAGAAGAAGAAGAAAAAGCTGATCATGATGATGAAGAAAAAGAAGGAGGATGAGGAGAAGAACAAATATAATAATAATAATATTTGTGATAACAATAATAATAATAATAATAATAATAATAATAATAATAATAATAATAATAATAATAATAATAATAAACTGCCCATGGAAACACCAACACAACCACCTCTAAGAAAGCCTCATAAAACTACTCAAGGAAATACTAACACAACAACCTCTACCCAAACCTCGTCAAATGTCTATGAGCTTGGCCATCAAAATGTTTATCAATATGGTCATTTGGGTCACAATTTGCCTTCCCTTCCGTCTAGAGACACGATTTGCCTTCCTTTTCGTCTCCAGTTTCTATAAGTATATAAAAGAGGAAGGGAAAGACGAATTAATGCGGACCAACATACCTCGGAGCCGTGACGGAGGACGTGAGTTAGCTATGGTGTGTTGGCGTAGACGGAGTGACGGCGGGCGTGTGTGAAGCTGCAGCACGCGCGGGGTATGAGTCTTAATTGAGGCCGTGAGATAAGGCGCCGATAACACGTATATAACAACTGGCTGTTACATGTGTGTGTGAGTGTGTGTGTGTGTGTGTGTGTGTGTGTGTGTGTGTCACCCGCAGCTGATACAGATAACACACTCACATGACCATTACGTTGAACTTTATTGACTTCATTGATTTTTCCATTAAACATAAACACTAGTCTCATCTACCATATGGGTCTACACGTATTAGTCTTGTCTCTGTAACCTTTTGAAATAAACTCGTATATATTAGTGTATTGTAAACCATAAATATTGATTAATTTTATGCATACATTGTCGGAAGGAGGGGCGCCACGGACCTTCCCCCTTCGTTGTAGTGATATTTATGCAGCAATAGTGCGATGGTGTGGTGCAAGGCTTATGTATATGACGTGTTGCCTTATCACCGAGATATGCTCATGCTCTCTCTCTCTCTCTCTCTCTCTCTCTCTCTCTCTCTCTCTCTCTCTCTCTCTCTCTCTGAGTAGAATAATTATCGAGGCTAACTCTTAGATATTTATTTTTTATCCTCCTAAGGTAAGGCTTGGTGGGGGTTTTTTTTCCTTCTCTTTTCAAAAATACTCCCACGCCAAGCTGAGTCGCTGTGTCTGTGTGTCTTCCTGAGCTCTGTGTGACAGTTCTTTTCTTTACCATTACAGGAGCTGCGGATTTGAGGCCAGATCGGTGGTTCTTAATTTAAATTTGTATTAAAATAAATATGCAAAATACACATAAAATAAGGTAAATTTGTATTGAAATAGATATGCAAGATACACATAAAATAAGGTAAATTTGTATTGAAATAGATATGCAAAACACACATAAAATAAGGTAAATTTGTATTAAAATAAATATGCAAAATACACATAAAATAAGGTAAATTTGTATTGAAATATATATGCAAAATACACATAAAATAAGGTAAATTTGTATTGAAATAGATATGCAAAATACACATAAAATAAGGTAAATTTGTATTGAAATAGATATGCAAAATACACATAAAATAAGGTAAATTTGTATTAAAATAAATATGCAAACTACACATAAAATAAGGTAAATTTGTATTGAAATAAATATGCAAGATACACATAAAATAAGGTAAATTTGTATTAAAATAAATATGCAAAATACACATAAAATAAGGTAAATTTGTATTGAAATAGATATGCGAGATACACATAAAATAATCTAAACTTGTATCAAAATATATATATACAAATACACATAAAACAGTGTAAATTTTAAAACTTTCTAATACCACGCCCCTCTACGAATGGGTCCATCCCTGACTCCCTACACGCATATTATAGATAACATAATTCGGTACCAGATTTAACGGCAATGGCAAACCAAACTAAAGATAATAGAGGCGATAATTATGCATTTCTCCATAAATTCTCAATATTAGCCCACTCGGTCAGCTGTCACCGTCCGCCGCGGCCCAGACCGAGGCCGCGGGAGGGGGCGGATGTCAACAAAGGAGTCGAGGCCGCGGCGTGAGGATGACAGTTGATATAGACTATGACGAAAACAGCCACAGTGAGTACCCAGAAGAGGATAATTACAATGATATAAAACCCTTGGACCTAATATTCACATAGACCGTCATGCCTTCCCGCCCCCCGCCGTGCCCGCGCCCCCCAGCCTGTCACGGGGCGCGGCGCACACCCCTCGCCCGTGACAGGAGGAGGCATTAAGGGGATATACGGGATGATAGATAAAGGAATACGGAGATAAATAGTAACAATAAATTAATTAATGAAGAGTCAAATGAACGTCAGAGAGGAGAAAAGGTTAAGTTAGGGGCAATAATAAATGGTGGAATAAGTAAATAAATAGTAAAAAACAAATGAATTAAGTATGGAGTTATTGACGTCAGAGAGGAGGAAAGGTTAAGTTAGGGGCAATAATAAACGGAGAAATAAGTAAATAAATAGTAAAAAATAAATGAATTAAGTATAGAGTTATTGATGTCAGAGAGGAGGAAAGGTTAAGTTAGCGGCAATAATAAATGGAGGAATAAGTAAATAAGTAGTAAAAAATAAATGAATTAAGTATAGAGTTATTGACGTCAGAGAGGAGGAAAGGTTAAGTTAGAGGCACACACAATAATAAACAGGAAAAGGTAGATAGTAGAAGTAAATGAATAAATAGGAATAAGTAAATAAATGGTAAAGATAAATTAATAGATAAAGAGTTAAACCAACGTCACAAGATAAATTGGGGGCTTCGTGGTGCAGTGGTTAGCACACTCAGCTCACAACCGAGAGAGCCCGGGTTCGATTCCCGGGCGGAGTGGAAAAATTTGGGCGGCTTTTCCGATACCCTATGCCCCTGTCCACCCAGCAGTGAATGGGTACCAGGTATTAATCGGGGGTTGTGTCCCGTCTCCTGGGGTCTGTTCCCTTCTCCTATAATTCCTTCCCCTTCTGTCTCTCTCCGGCATATGACCACAGATGTTGCGCCGACTGAACGAAACTTTTCCTTCACTCTTTCTTTTCCTCTCCTCTTGCTCCTGCTTTTTCATTCTCTTCCTCCTTCTCCTCCTCCTCAATTTTTGTATCATTGTTTATTCTCTTCCTCCTTCTCCTCCTCCTCTTTTTTGGTATCACAGTATGTAATTATCCTCTCCCTCCTTCCTCCATCTCCTTCACCCTTTCTTTTCCTCTCTTCTTGCTCCTGTTTTTTTCATTCTCTTCCTTCTCCTCCTCCTCATTTTATCAGTTCTTCTCTTCCTTTCCATTAACTGATTGACTTACTGATGCCTGTCACATGTTCCGCGCCCCCACAGAGACGGTGGCGGAGCAGGAGCTGAGGCGCTACAACCACATCGTTGAGCAGCATGGCGACCAGCTGGAGGAGATCATCGAGGCGCTGGGCCCCCACCCCGCCCCGCCCTGGGACCCCAAGTTTGACCCCATCACCCTCCAGGCAAGCACACACTGACTGACTGGCTGTGATGGGCAATTGTACACACACTATGGAGAGGAATGGACTTTGATAATGATAGCAATAGTCTGATGTTGTTAGGAAGAGCAATGTACTGTTGTAGAAGCATTAAGCCTCATTCTGTAGTGCACTAATATATCACAACACAAAGGGAGAGGGTCAGTGCCACCCCCTTCAGACAACACAGCTTTAGCCGATAAAACCGATGGATAATAATTTGTAGAAGCACCGATACACATACCTGAATGGCTGTATGGAGTGGTGAGTGTGCGTTCTCCTCCTCACAGATGTCCGATAATTTGGGCGGCTTTTCCGATACCCTACGCCCCTGTCCACCAAGCACTGAATGGGTACCAGGTATTAATCAGGGGTTGTGTCCCGTCTCCTGGGATCTGTACCCTGCTCCTATAATTCCTGCCTCTTCTGTCTCTCTCCGGCATATGACCACAGATGTTGCGCCGACTAAACGAAACTTTCCTTTTTTTTCCTCCCAGATGGCGCCGTTCGAACACGTGTCGATGGTGAGGCTGGTGCAAGCGGGCAACAAGGTGGTGAACAAGGTGGTGCTGGCCCTCAGTGCGCTCTGCCTGGAGGTGACACAGCTGGTGGATGAGGCACGCACCCACCTCTACCCGCCCCTCTTGCTCTATGGCAGTGGAGGTAAGGGGTCGGGGGGCTCCTTAACCCGTCCGCTCAAAACTCAAAACTTTCTAAATGTCAGGTCACTTCTTTCATACTTTATGCATCATTATTTTGAAGATAATTTTGCTGGAGATTATGGAAAGAATAGGTCAGTTCTTTCACACTATATGTCTCATTATTTAGAAGATAATTTTGCTGGAGACTAAAGAAACAACAGGTCAGTTATTTCACACTATGCACCCCTCCTCCATATTATCTGTTCATTGCTGACTTTCTTTCTTGTTTTCATTTATTTTTTGACCTTGAGTTTCTTCCATTACTTAAAAAAAAAATGTTCATTGTGTCAGACTGCATCACACCTAGGAAGATACTTTTTTGAGGTGCCGTACGTTCGTTACAGTGGACGCGGACGGCGAGAAAACAGGTGAGTCGCAGGTGAGCCTCTCGCGGGTGCTGCCCACGCTGCACCGCGCCGCCTGCTACGTGCATCGCGTCCTGAGGGTGGTGCGGAACATCATGCACCAGATGACCGCACTCTACCACCCAGAGAAGAAGAAGAGAAGCGGGACCGTCGATGTGTCTGATGTGCACTTCCAGGTTAGGGACGTTTTTTTTTTTTTTTTTCCTATTTTCCTATTTCCTAATTTTTTTTTCAACTTTAGGCCTATTTTTTATTTCAACTTTAGGCCTTTTTTTTCAATGTTAGGCCTTTTTTTCAACTTTAGGCCTATTTTTATTTTTTTTCAACTTTAGGCCTATTTTTTTCTTTTTTCAACTTTAGGCCTATTTTTTATTTCAACTTTAGGCATTTATTTTTCAATGTTAAGCCTTTTTTTTCAACTTAAGGCCTTTTTTTTTTACTTTAGGCCTTTTTTTTCAATGTTAAGCCTTTTTTCAACTTTAGGCCTATTTTTATATATTTGTTCAACTTTAGGCTTTTTTTTAATTTTCAACTTAGGGCCTATTTTTTTTCTCTTTTTTTCAAGTTTAGGCCTTTTTTCTATTTTTTTCAAGTTTAGGCCTATTTTATTTCTTTTTTTCTCTTTTTTTCAATTTAGGCCCATTTTTTCCTCTTTTTTTTCTTTCTTTTTCATCCAGGTTTGTGTCTATTTTTCTTCTTTTTCTGTTTCTTTTTTTCTCTTCTTTTTCTTCCAGGTTTGGGTCAGTTTTTTTTTCCTTTTTCTCTCGTTTTTTTCTTCTTTCAAGTTTGTGTCCACTCTTCTTTTCTCTTTGTCTTATAATCTTCTTTTCAATCCTTAATTTTCTATCTTTTCTTTTTTCTTATTTTCCTTCCATAAAAAAGGGTCGGCAATATCACTTCCGAAGCCCAGGGTCACAAATCATCCTATCCCTTCCCCCAGGTTATGTACGAGCACCTTGGGTCACTGATGGGCACACTTATCACCCTGGACGAGGTGGTGCTGAGTAACGCGGTGCTACATGAACACTGGGGGGCGTACCGGCGGCTGGTACGCTCGGCCGGGTCGGACCAGCTCAGGTTTGGGCAGGACAAGGCAACGCTGCAGCCCCTGGAGAAGCTGCTGGCCGATGTGGAGGCAACGGTCATGCAGGGAACAATGTTTGCGGTGAGGGGGATGAGAGAGAGAGAGAGAGAAAGAGAGAGAGGGAGAGGGAGAGAAGAGAAGAGAAGAGAAGAGAAGGGAAGGGAAGGGAAGGAAAGGGAAAGAGAGACCAGCCTTGACATGCGAATATGATGCAAGTCTTAACACACACATTTAAGGGCTCAGTATTTACAGGGACATCACTTTTCCAGGAGGTTCAACTTATTCCTCAGTCAAACACATCATAAGCTTGGTGAGAGGGAGTCAGTGTGTTATGTGAGACCAGCCTTAACATGCAAATATAATGCAAGTCTTAACACACACATTTAAGGGCTCGGTATTTACAGGGACATCACTTTTCCAGGAGGTTCAACTTATTCCTCAGTCAAACACATCATAAGCTTGGTGAGAGGGAGTCAGTGTGTTATGTGAGACTAGCCTTAACATGCAAATATAATGCAAGTCTTAACACACACATTTAAGGGCTCAGTATTTACAGGGACATTGCTTTTCCAGGAGGTTCAACTTATTCCTTAGTCAAATATATCATAAGCTTGGCGAGAGGGAGTCAGTTTGTTATGTTAGACCAGCCTTAACATGTGAATATAATGCAAGTCTTAACACACACATTTAAGGGCTCAGTATTTACAGGGACATCACTTTTCCAGGAGGTTCAACTTATTCCTTAATCATACGAATCATAAACTTGTGTGGGAGTCAGTTTTTTATGCAAGATCAGCTTTGACTATGGTGCCTCAGTGCATATAGAAACTTGTACTCTGAAGGCCAGTGCTCCAGTCTGATCCTAACGCCTTCCCCTCTCATAGTCAGTGGTGCGACAACCCTACGATGTGGACGGCCTGGTGGTGACGCGGAACGGCCTGCTGCGGGAGGAAATGATGACGGTGATCCTGGGGTGGTGCGGACAGGTGGGTGGACTTAGCCGAGCATGTGGAGTTGGGTGGACAAAATGACTGACTCCGACTCAAGGGAATTTTGAGGTTGTGACTGACCGGACTCCACCCCACTCCCCCTTCCACTCTTCCACAATACAGTGGTGGGAAAATCGAACCCAGGCACACCATACCACACCACACCCAGCCACACCACACCACACCCAGCCACACCACCAGGTTAAAAATGTCAAATAAAAGTTATGCCACGTGTTTCAGCTGGAACAGAGCAGCAGCGACGGGTGGTGGTGCGACAACCAGCCTCAGGTGGTGGGGGTCACAGCCCTGGCAGCGTTCCACCAAGTGATCTTTGACACCCAGGAGAAGAGGCTGGCCAGGACCTTGGGGAACCTCTTCAGAAAGGTACTCAGGGTGATGACACTCTTAAAATTTGGTGATTGCTCCTTCATTGACCTTATGCACCTCCTGTTTCCTATCATGACCTCAATCTTTCACCCGTTTTGGACTGATGTAACTTTCTTGATTTCTTTTTTTGACCCTATGCACCTTATTTCCTATCATGACCTCCCATTTCAGCTTCTGTTTAGGGTCTCATGTATCTTTCTTGATGTCTTCTTTGACCTTAAGCATCTCCTATGTCCTCTCGTGACCTCCCATTTCAGCTTCCGTTTAGGGTCTCATGTATCTTTCTTGATGTCTTCTTTGACCTTAAGCATCTCCTATGTCCTCTCATGACCTCCACCATTCCCCCAGTTTAGGACTCATGTATCTTTCTTGATGTCTTCTTTGACCTTAAGCATCTCCTATGTCCTCTCATGACCTCCCATTTCAGCTTCCGTTTAGGGTCTCATGTAGTTTTCTTGATGTTTTCTTTGACCTTAAGCATCTCCTATGTCCTCTCATGACCTCCCATTTCAGCTTCCGTTTAGGGTCTCATGTAGTTTTCTTGATGTTTTCTTTGACCCTACGCACCTCCTATTTCCTGTCACGACCTTCACCTCTCCCCCAGTTCCCATGCTATGTACTGAAACTCATCTCTCTACTGGTAACCCGTCCGCTGCGATTAGCATGGATTTGGCCTTCACTGGTAGCCTGGTAACACATAGTCCAAGGTCTTTCTCTGCCTCTGTGGTGGATAGTGGAGTGTTTCCCATGTGGTATTGGTGTGCTGGATATCCCTTCACTGGTAGCCTGGTAACATACTACACTCCCAGGTCTTTCTCTGTCTCTGTGGTGGATAGTGGAGTGTTTCCCATGTGGTATTGGTGTGCTGGATATCCCTTCACTGGTAGCCTGGTAACATACACTCCCAGGTCTTTCTCTGCCTCTGTGGTGGATGGTGGAGTGTTTCCCATGTGGTATTGGTGTGCTGGATATCCCTTCACTGGTAGCCTGGTAACATACACTCCCAGGTCTTTCTCTGCCTCTGTGGTGGATAGTGGAGTGTTTCCCATGTGGTATTGGTATGCTGGATATCCCTTCACTGGTAGCCTGGTAACATACACTCCCAGGTCTTTCTCTGCCTCTGTGGTGGATAGTGGAGTGTTTCCCATGTGGTATTGGTGTGCTGGATATCCCTTCACTGGTAGCCTAGTAACATACACTCCCAGGTCTTTCTCTGCCTCTATGGTGGATAGTGGAGTGTTTCCCATGTGGTATTGGTGTGCTGGATATCCCCTCCCAAGGTGCAGGACTTTACATGTTTCTCCATTGAATTGTAGCAGCCACTTTTTGTTCCACTCCTGTAGCTTGGTGATGTCTTCTGGTAGGAAATCCACAGTCAAGGGGTTAGTCAGCCCAATGCAAGAGTTAACCATTATCTTCCAATTGCAACCCACCTCACAACCTTGCATCTCATCATCATCATCATCATTTCATCGACGCCTGCTCCTAGGATCTCCCACCAGGGGATGGCCATGGCAGAAGAGTTTCCATCTTTCTCTATCTATGTAGACACTCCCTCCTTGCCTGCTCAAAGTTTCTCAAGGATTTTTCACCCCTCTCTCTGCATCTCTCACTGGTATATACACTTAGTGCCTCATATTTCCTCTCATGACCTCCACCTGTGTTTCCAGTTCCCGTGCGTCACGCTGGTCGGCTCGGTGGTGTGGATGGCCGAGCGTCACATCCCGTCTGTGGCGCCAACCCTCGGGCAATTCTTTGACCGCAAGACACAGGACGCTCTGCTCACCTTCCGAACCAACTACCTGTCCCAGAAGACCCAGACCATTGCCAAGGAAGCCAAAACCGTCAATTTGCAGGTAACGTACAATCCAGTCCACCTCACAAGCTCTCTGATCTATTGTTATTTTCATGCTTACTGTTCTGTGGTGGCCGAACTGGTAGCGTACTGGGCCCACATTCACCGCGTGATGGACGACGCGGGTTCGAATCCCCACGCTACCACTTGGATTTTTCAGTCACCGCCGAGTGGCTTAAAACTACCCACATGCTGTCCTGAAGACCACCCATCAACCCAGACTCTAGAGGAAGCCGTCCAAGCGAATCAAGAACGAGTTCCGGGGGGCAGCATGAGCCAATGCAAGATGGCGCCACTATAAACACTCGCCTGCGCCAGAACGGGCTGGGCCGACCATCAGGCCCCACCTGGAAGAAGCCTTGGGCCGACCATCAGGCCCCACCTGGAAGAAGCCTTGGGCCGACCATCAGGCCCCACCTGGAAGAAGCCTTGGGCCGACCATCAGGCCCCACCTGGAAGAAGCCTTGGGCCGACCATCAGGCCCCACCTGGAAGAAGCCTTGGGCCGACCATCAGGCCCCACCTGGAAGAAGCCTTGGGCCGACCATCAGGCCCCACCTGGAAGAAGCCTTGGGCCGACCATCAGGCCCCACCTGGAAGAAGCCTTGGGCCGACCATCAGGCCCCACCTGGAAGAAGCCTTGGGCCGACCATCAGGCCCCACCTGGAAGAAGCCTTGGGCCGACCATCAGGCCCCACCTGGAAGAAGCCTTGGGCCGACCATCAGGCCCCACCTGGAAGAAGCCTTGGGCCGACCATCAGGCCCCACCTGGAAGAAGCCTTGGGCCGACCATCAGGCCCCACCAGGAAGATGCCTACCGGCGCAACAGGCAACGACGTAAAAAAAAAAAAAAAAAAAAAAAAATCTGGTCGGTGGTGTCAAACTCTTCTGCCTCTCACATCAATTATTTCCCAAGGCCAGAAAGGAGATCAGTCAGGTTCTAATGAGTGTTTTGGGGGGTTGATAGTAGAGAGGAAGGGTCAAACTACCACCAGGGTCATAAATCTACCCCTGGAAATACCCCAAACTCCTACGAAAGCCTTGTCGAATGTATGTTTCTTAGGTTCATGGTACAGAAGGAGGGTCAAACTACCACCAGGGTCATAAATCTACCCCTGGAAATGCCCAAAACTCCTACGAAAGCCTTGTCGAATGTATGTTTCTTAGGTTCATGGTACAGAAGAAGGGTCAAACTACCACCAGGGTCATGAAACTACCCCTGGAAATGCCCAAAACTCCCATGAAAGCCTTGTCAAACATGTGCCTGGGTGCTGAAATGTTTAATAATACGCCCTTTGTGTCCGCGATAAGTGTGCAATGGTTTCTTTATCAAGGGAAGAACTCACTGTCCCCTCTCTCTCTCTCTCTCTCTCTATCTCCTCTCAAGACACCCATATCAGTGTAACACAACAAGAGCCACAACAGACCAAGTCCCTCTTCCATATCCCATTGCTGTGTTTCCCTGCAGGTGTGTGGCTGGGCGGTCAACCTGGACGCTGCTTCCCGGAAACACTCCAGTCACATGAACAACCAGGACCTCAACCAGCGAGCGTCCCTACTCCTCCAGGTACTGACGCAGCTTCTCCTTCCCTTCAGTGTTGCCAGAATGGACGAAAAGTATCAGTAGTGTATGTGTGCGTAGTATTATGAGTAGCGGGCTTTTTTTTCACGTTTGTTAACTTTTTTATGCCCTTGAACTGACTCCTCTGCTGTATAAAAAAAAGACACCTCTCCTCCAAAAACTGACCTCTCTCTTGGCCACTCCTCTTAATTCTCTCTATAGGAGCACTGATTTGCGGGCTCTTTTTTCATTATTGTTTTCTTTTTTTGCCCTTGAGCTGTTTCCTTTACTGTAAAAAAAAAGCATGAAGGCTGCACGCTACTTAAGTTTTCAATCTGTTACTTGCTACTTGATTTTCTGGGGGTAGATCTTTTAATGTACTGGGCTGCGTTATGTTGAAATCTGCTGCTTTTGTGGTGTGTGTGTATTTACCTAGTTGTAGTTTTAAAGGGCCTGGGCTTTACGCTCGTGTGGTCCCGTCTCCGTATCTGCATCTATCCAACTTTTCCTTAAAGCTTTGCACACCCCTCGCCGATACTACATCCTCACTTAGTCTGTTCCAAACCTCTATATTTCTTTGCAGGAAGCTATATTTCTTTATGTCTCTCAAGCATCTTCCCTTCCTCGATATTTTGCTATGTCCTCGTGTTCCTGGTGGTATGTTACTGGTTGTCGAAAGAGTCTGGCAGCCTTCCCTTCCCACCTTGCCCTGCCTTGTCTTTCCTTTTCCCTGTGTGGCTTGGCTCTCAGAGTAAGGAAGGTTTGTTTACTGGCTCTTGCATGCCACTCTGATTACTGTTGAGGTGTGTGTGTGTGCTACTGGTTGTCGAAAGAGTCTGGCAGCCTTCCCTTCCTGCCCTGCCCTGCCTCTCCTTGCCTTTTCCCTGTGTGGCTTGGCTCTCAGAGTAAGGAAGGTTTGTTTACTGGCTCTTGCATGCCACTCTGATTACTGTTGAGGTGTGTGTGTGTGCTACTGGTTGTCGAAAGAGTCTGGCAGCCTTCCCTTCCCGCCCTGCCCTGCCTCTCCTTGCCTTTTCCCTGTGTGGCTTGGCTCTCAGAGTAAGGAAAGTTTGTTTGCTGGTTCTTGCTTGGCATTCCGATTACTGTCTTCTTTTTTCTTTTCTTTTTTGTCTCTTCCTCTTCTTCGTCTTCTTTTTCTTCTTCATTCTCCTCTTCTTCCTCTTTATTTTCTTCTTTTTCATTCTCTTTTGACCTCCTGTTCTAGTTCTTTTATCGGAACAGTGGCTGGCGGGCAATTTTGTTACTACTTTGTTTCGTGCCCTTGAGCTGTCTCCCTCGCTGTAAAAAAATAATAAATAAATAAAAAATCCCCCTGCCTCTCCTCTGCCTCCCCCAGGGCCTGATCTTGGCACACAGCGTGAAGTACAGCGTGGAGACGGTGCTCAACCTACACACCGCGCTGGGTCGGCCCATGGGCAAGGCATGTGCCCTCAGCGTGTGTCACCTGGTGGAGTCCCTCAAGGCCATCGAGCACACCTACCACCGCCACGGCTCCCTCCTGGCAGACTCCATCCCACATGTGATCCAGTACCTCACCTACCAAGTGCTCTCCATCGTGGCCACTACCAAGGTGACTCCAGGGACTCGTGAATGTGGGAGGAGAGTGTTGACTTGTGAATGTAGGAGCAGTTTGTAGCTATCTTTCAAGGGCATCTTCATTGGTTCACGCACACCATTCACAAGGGAGCAGTTTCGGTAGACTTTTTATACACCTCAAGGGCAACAAAGAAAATATGCAGGGACTTGTATCTGTAGGAGCAGCTTGTTGACTTAGCTTACGAGGGCATGTTCACTCAGTCACACACACCATTCACAAGTTGTTTCTGTATGAGCAGTTTGTAGACTTATTTTTTGAGGGCATCTTCACTAATTCACACACACACACCATTCACAAGGGACTCATTTATGTAGGAGCAGCTTGTTGACTTAGCTTACAAGGGCATTTTCACTCAGTCACACACACCATTCACAAGTTGTTTCTGTACGAGCAGTTTGTAGACTTATTTTTTGAGGGCATCTTCACTAATTCACACACACACACCATTCACAAGGGACTCATTTATGTAGAAGCAGCTTGTTGACTTGTATATATCTTATGAGGGCATTTTCACTCATTCACACACTCCCTTCACAAGTGGTTTTTCATGTACAAATTCTCAATAGCTCTTCGCTGTGACTTCTCTTTCTCCTAATACTCCTGTACCTTTATCTTAATGTTTTCCAGGTGGTTATCCTTATAAATATCCCCTATGGTCCTCAGCCCTATCACATCAACCATTTCCAAAGGTCAAAGAGGGGGTCAGTCAGGTTTTCATGAGGGTTTTTTTAGGTTCATGGTACAGAGGAAGGGTCAAACTACCACCAGGGTCATAAAACTATCCCTGGAAATGCCCACAACTCCTATGAAAGTCTTGCCAAATATGTGTACTTGGGCGCCAAAGTTTTTAAAAAGACAGTCCTCAGCCCCAAGAAAGACATTAATTGGGGTCTCATGAGTTGTTTTGTAGGTTCATGTTATAGAAGCTTTGGCAGACTACCGCCAGGGTCATAAAACTATCCCTGGAAATGCCTGCAACTCCTATGAAAGCCTTGTCAAATATGTGTACTTGGGCGCCAAAGTTTTTAAAAAGACAGTC
This sequence comes from Eriocheir sinensis, assembly GCF_024679095.1. NCBI lineage: Eukaryota > Metazoa > Arthropoda > Malacostraca > Decapoda > Varunidae > Eriocheir > Eriocheir sinensis. The sequence continues at coordinate 3,037,020 of NC_066576.1, read as the reverse complement.
CTCAGCCCCAAGAAAGACATTAATTGGGGTCTCATGAGTAGTTTTGTAGGTTCATGTTATAGAAGCTTTGTCAGACTACCACCAGGGTCATAAAACTATCCCTGGAAATGCCTGCAACTGCTATGAAAGCCTTGTCAAATATGTGTACTTCGGCGCCAAGATGCTTAAGAAGAGGTCCTCAACCCCTTCCATATCCACCTCAACGTTGTCTGTATCTCACTATCCCCAGCGTCCTTCCTAACAGAGTCGTGTGTCTAGCGCTCGCCTCAACAGCTCTTCCTTGTGACTTCTCTTCTTCCTAATACTCCTGTACTTTTATCTCAGTGCTTACATCCACTCCTAGTCCGTTCCATATCCACCTCAACGTTGTCTGTATCTCACTCTCCCCGACGTCCTTCCTAACAGAGTCGTGTGTCCAGCGCTCGCTTCGACAGCTCTTCCTTGTGACTTCTCTTCTTCCTAATACTCCTGTACTTTTATCTCAGTGCTTACATTCACTCCTAGTCCGTTCCATATCCATTTCACTGTTGTCTGTATCTCACTCTCCCCGGCGTCCTTCCTAACAGAATCGTGTGTCCAGCGCTCGCTTGGACGCCCAGCGGCTGGACATCCTGATGGCCCTCAACCTGGTGGAGCAGATGCTGTCCGGCCCTGGCACCAAGGAGCGGCGGCTGGTGATGCGTGTGGCACTGTCCCTCGCCAACCAGGCCAAGGCACTGAGGGTGAGGCACTGTGGGAGCCTGGGTGTGTTGTGGCTCTTGTTGTGTTGCACTGATATGGATGTTATGTGGGGACAGAGGGAGGGAGGGAGGGTGGGGTAAAGAGGAGAGGAGAGAGAGAGTGACCCTTTCTGTGACGCAGGACGAAGATATCTCCTCGCTGCTGGTGGGTTTGCGCAGGCTGGATCTGGCGTGTGAGCTGCAGGCCAGGGTGAGGAAGGCCACCAGCTGCTGCATCCTGTACCATCACACCGTCATCCTGCCAACCTACCTCACGAACTACCAACACACTCTTGAAAATGTCCACCGTATCCACGTGAGTCAACGCATTTAAACTACCTCTATTATCATTATTATTACTATTGTTATCATTGTCGTCTGTGTAACGTTCTGTACCACCACACCGTCATCCTGCCAACCTACCTCACGAACTACCAACACACTCTTGAAAATGTCCACCGTATCCACGTGAGTCAAGACGCATTCAAACTATCACTATTGTTATTATTATTATTGTTGTCTCTTTATTGCTATAACAAAATGCAAACCACCACAAGAAACTACAACTCTTTGACTATAACTACCACCTATAACACCACTTCTAACACTGCCTATAACACCGGGAAAAGCAATACCCACACAGTTTTTTTTCTGTATACAGTAAAACCCCGATTATCCGAAATGGAAGGGGGGAAGCCTCTTTCGGATAAGCCGATTTTTCGGATAATCCGGATTTATGGCCGCCATTTTGATCGCCGCCATTTTGATCGTCGGCATTGTGGCGTTGCGACTGCCGCCGACTGACGATGTAAACAATGAAACCAAACAAACACACGCTACGCTAAACAAAGTAGTACGCTTAAAACATGTGATGTAAATGTTTTATTGTATGTTTGTCTGTGTGTCTCCTTGTCTGGACCAGTGTATGTTGATACTTGTGAGCGTTGCAGATCTGAATTGTGAATGTTGCAGAGTGCGATTGTGAATGGTTGTGCAAGCTTGCAAGTGTGACCTTGATGCATCGTGCAGGTGGAGACACAGTATGATGACTCATATTATCGCGCAACTCGTATGTTGGAAGGGGAATGTGGCATGGAGTGGAGAGGGGAGTCGTGTTTGTGTCGTTGTCTTGAGAGTACGGTGTGAGAGTAGTCGTGCAGTAGTTTGTTCGTTCGCCGCACCTACGTCCTTGCTGGGGCGAAGGTGCGGACGTGGTGTTGTTGAGAGTTTGTTTAATGTTTTTTGTCTAATACATTGATCTATTCGTTACAAGCTATTTCGGCAATACGTATTAGAAAGCATATTCATTTTAACTGTTCTTATCAATTTTAAATGTGTTAATATAGTACATATGTAGTTACTTTTATTTATTTTTGATGTTTTATAACGTTTTAGTATAGAAAAAAAATTAAATTTTAATTGCATTATCCAGATCAATTTCGGATAATCCGGTTTTTCGGATAATCCGCTTTCGGATAATCGGGGTTTTACTGTACTTATTCATAACCGACAGCATCTTCTATTTTACCCTAACTTTGAATGCATTTTTCTAAGTAACTACAACTGTTACAACCAAACCCAAACCACCACAAGAAACTACAACTCTTCCACTACATCTACCACCTATAACACCACTCCTAACACTGCCTATAACACCGGGAAAAGCAATACCAACACGGGGTTTTTTCTGTATACTTATTCATAACCGACAGCATCTATTTTACCCTAACTTTGAATGCATTTTTCTAAGTAACTACAACTGTTACAACCAAACCCAAACCACCACGAGAAACTACAACTCTTCCACTTTAAATACCACCTATAACACCACTCCTAACACTGCCTATAACACCGGGAAAAACAATACCAACACAGGGTTTTTTTTGTATACTTATTCATAACTGACAGCACCTTCTATTTTACCCTAACTTTGAATGCATTTTTCTAAGTAACTACAACTGTTACAACCAAACCCAAACCACCACAAGAAACTACAACTCTTCCACTACAACTACCACCTATAACACCACTCCTAACACTGCTTATAACACTGGGAAAAGCAATACCAACACGGTTTTTTTTCTGTATACTTATTCATAACCGACAGCACCTATTTTACCCTAACTTTGAATGCATTTTTCTAAGTAACTACAACTGTTACAACCAAACCCAAACCACCACAAGAAACTACAACTCTTTCACTATAACAACCACCTATAACACCACTCCTAACACTGCCTATAACACCGGGAAAAGCAATACCAACACGGGTTTTTTTCTGTATACTTATTCATAACCGACAGCATCTATTTTACCCTAAATTTGAATGCATTTTTCTAAGTAACTACAACTGTTACAACCAAACCCAAACCACCACGAGAAACTGCAACTCTTCCACTATAACTACCACCTATAACACCACTTCTAGCACTGCCTATAACACCGGGAAAAGCAATACCAACACAGTTTTTTTTCTGTATACTTATTCATAACCGACAGCAGCTATTTTACCCTAACTTTGAATGCATTTTTCTAAGTAACTACAACTGTTAGAACCAAACCCAAACCACCACGAGAAACTACAAGTCTTCCACTACAACTACCACCTATAACACCACTCCTAACACTGCTTATAACACCGGGAAAAGCAATACCAACAGTTTTTTTTTTTTTATACTTATTCATAGCCAACAAAACCTTCTATTTTACCCTAACTTTGAATGCATTGCTGATATGCTTCCAGTTCTTCCTGTCCCTTGCCTCAGCCTCCCCACACAGGCTAATTCATCCCGGCCTGTTTCAGTTCATGCTGGCCGCCATACAGGACTGCGCCACCTTGCTGGAGGGATGCTGCCACCTGGCCCGCCCCGAGGAACTTGTCGCTCGGTTTAGGAAGGAAGTGTATGGTTACATCAAGGAACTGGTGAGCCTCTCGGGAAAGCCGCTTCTTCTTCTTCTCTTTCTTCTTCTTTTTCCTCTTCTTTTTCTTCTTCTTCTTCATCATTTATAGTACATCTTCTCTTATTCAACATGTTACTCTTGAGAGCTGCTTCTTCTTCTTCTCTTTCTTCTTCTTTTTCCTCTTCTTTTTCTTCTTCTTCTTCATCATTTATAGTACATCTTCTCTTATTCAACATGTTACTCTTGAGAGCTGCTTCTTCTTCTTCTCTTTCTTCTTCTTTTTCTTCTTCTTCTTCATCATTTATAGTACATCTTCTCTTATTCAACATGTTACTCTTTAGAGCTGCTTCTTCTTCTCCTTCATTAATATCTATCTTCTCCCATTCAACATGTTACTTGGGTAGCTTTTAAAATGTCTGCAGATTCTCTCATTACTCATAACACTGTCTATTACCAGTCTATCACCATTCCTTAATCACTATGGCACGCTTAATCATCCTATGCATACATGTGAAGGATATAGTGATGGTGACGCTGTACATTGCCAGGTGCTGGACAAAGCGTGTCAGGAGGTTGAGACTGAGCTACGGATCAGCACACACAGCCACCTTCAGCTGGACAGTCGCAACCCCTTCCAGAGCCCCCTTAGGGACCTGTCTCCCCTGCTGGCCCTGGAGCCCTTCTGCCTCCTGTCAACTACCCTCATATCAGCAAAAGGTGAGGGAACGCTCCTGATTCTTCCTATATCACAGTGGGAGTTTTCTGTTGCTTTTTTGTTTAACCATTCCATTGTGATTGGTATGGACTTTGCCTTCACTGGTAGCCTGGTAACGTACACTCCCAGGTCTTTCTCTGCCTCTGTGGTGGATAGTGGAGTGTTTCCCATGTGGTATTGGTGTGCTGGATATCCCTTCACTGGTAGCCTGGTAACATACACTCCCAGGTCTTTCTCTGCCCCTGTGGTGGATAGTGGAGTGTTTCCCATGTGGTATTGGTGTGCTGGATATCCCTTCACTGGTAGCCTGGTAACATACACTCCCAGGTCTTTCTCTGCCTCTGTGGTGGATAGTGGAGTGTTTCCCATGTGGTATTGGTGTGCTGGATATCCCTTCACTGGTAGCCTGGTAACATACACTCCCAGGTCTTTCTCTGCCTCTGTGGTGGATAGTGGAGTGTTTCCCATGTGGTATTGGTGTGCTGGATATCCCTTCACTGGTAGCCTGGTAACATACACTCCCAGGTCTTTCTCTGCCTCTGTGGTGGATAGTGGAGTGTTTCCCATGTGGTATTGGTATGCTGGATATCCCTTCACTGGTAGCCTGGTAACATACACTCAGGTCTTTCTCTGCCTCTGTGGTGGATAGTGGAGTGTTTCCCATGTGGTATTGGTGTGCTGGATATCCCTTCACTGGTAGCCTGGTAACATACACTCCCAGGTCTTTCTCTGCCTCTGTGGTGGATAGTGGAGTGTTTCCCATGTGGTATTGGTGTGCTGGATATCCCCTCCCAAGGTGCAGGACTTTACATTTCTCTTCATTGAATTGTAGCAAACACTTTTTGTTCCATTCCTGTAGCTTGGTGATGTCTTATGGTAGGAAACCTGCAGTCAAGGGGTTAAAAATAAAATCCACCCAAAATTGACCTCTTTTAACCTTATTCTTTTTCTTCTGTCTGAACAGCATCTAGCAGGCTTTTTTTTTTTTACTTTCTCCCTTAATGTAGAAAATAGAGTGGATGTTCCTTGATACAGTTGCCTTGAAGTGGGACTTTTTTGGGGGTGTAGAGTTACAGAGTTGCAATGATTAGTATGCTCTTTTTATCCCATACTTTAACGTGGGCAACATGGGTCAATAACTGGCTCTCAGGGGTTGGTGTGTGTAGGCGGACTGGTCTTTGTTAGTCTCCCTGTAGCCTTGTATTCATATATCTAGTTGTATTTGCCAAGTTGTAGTATACAGGGCCTGAGCCACATTGTATCATCCTGTCGCCTGTATCCCCATGTGTCCTGACCCCCGTGTCCTCGCCCCTCAGACTACGTGGAGCAGTACCTGGAGCGGACCTTCTACGCCCTGACCGTGGTGGCGCCGCATGACTGGAGGACCTACGAGGAGATGCGCAACCTCGCTGCCTCAAAGTACAACCTGTTCACAGTGCCTTCACACCTGCCCTCCCACACCCTTGACCAGGTGCGCCACAGTGATGATTGTCAAAAATTAGGATAGGAACACTAATATCTGAGGACCTGATAAGAAGGGGGGGGGGGCTTCGTGGTGCAGTGGTTAGCACACTCGGCTCACAACCGAGAGAGCCCGGGTTCGATTCCCGGGCGGAGCGGAAAAGGTTGGGCAGCTTTTTTTATTATTGTTTCCTTTTTTTGTGCCCTTGAGCTGTCCCCTTTGTTGTAAAAAAAAAATAATAAACATCCCAAGACCCAATATGATGTAGGAACGCTAACCTCCGAGGGCTTGTCTTCCCCTACAGGGCGTGGACGTGCTGGAGATCATGCGTAATATCCATGTGTTTGTGCGGCACTACCTCTACAACCTCAACCAGCAGTTCTTCATCGAGGCGGCCAGCAACAACAAGCACCTCAACACCGTCACCATCAAGCACATCGCCAACTCCATTCGGACGCACGGCGCCGGGATAATAAACACAACGGTAACGGAAATTAGTCGTTCGTTACGTATTAAAACTTGAATTGAAGATGTTTGAGTATCTCGGTTGAATTTCCAGTTGTTGTTTTTTCTTCTTTTAAATGTCTCAGTTGAATTTTCAGAGCATTTTTTTCTTCTTTTAAATGTCTCAGTTGAATTTGCAGAGTATTTTTTCTTCTTCAAAATGTCTGAGTTGAATTTCCAGAGCATTTTTTCTTCTTCAAAATGTCTGAGTTGAATTTCCAGAGCATTTTTTCTTCTTCAAAATGTCTGAGTTGAATTTCTAGAGCATTTTTTTCTTCTTCAAAATGTCTGAGTTGAATTTCCAGAGTATTTTTTCTTCTTTAAAATGTCTGAGTTGAATTTCCAGAGCAGTGTTCTTCTTCAAAATGTCTGAGTTGAATTTCCAGAGTATTTTTTCTTCTTCAAAATGTCTGAGTTGAATTTCCAGAGTATTTTTTCTTCTTCAAAATGTCTGAGTTGAATTTCTGGAGCAGTTTTCTTCTTCTTCAAAATGCCTGAGTTGAATTTCCAGAGCTGTTTTCTTCTTCTTCAAAATGCCTGAGTTGAATTTCCAGAGCTGTTTTCTTCTTCTTCAAAATGCCTGAGTTGAATTTCTGGAGCAGTTTTCTTCTTCTTCAAAATGCCTGAGTTGAATTTCTGGAGCAGTTTTCTTCTTCTTCAAAATGCCTGAGTTGAATTTTCAGAGTTGTTTTCTTCTTCAAAATGTCTGAGTTGAATTTCCAGAGCATTTTTTCTTCTTCAAAATGTCTGAGTTGAATTTTCAGAGTTGTTTTCTTCTTCAAAATGTCTGAGTTGAATTTCCAGAGCATTTTTTCTTCTTCAAAATGTCTGAGTTGAATTTCTAGAGTATTTTCTTCTTCAAAATGTCTGAGAGTATTTTTTCTTCAAAATGTCTGAGTTGAATTTCCAGGTATTTTTTCTTCTTCAAAATGTCTGAGTTGAATTTTCAAAGTTGTTTTCCTTCTTCAAATCACTTCCCTCCCTCCCAAGGTTGCCAATCTCTAACAATCACAATCATAAGCACTTCTTTCCCTCACAAGACACCCAATCTCTAACAGTAACAGTCACACTCACAAGTACTTCCCTCCCTCCCAAGACTGCCATCTCTTAACAGTCACACTCACAGGTACTTCCCGCCCTCCCAAGACTGCTATCTCTTAACAGTCACACTCACAAGTACTTTCCTCCTTCCCAAGACTGCCATCTCTTAACAGTCACACTCACAAGTACTTCCCTCCCTCCCAAGACTGCCATCTCTTAACAGTCACACTCACAAGTACTTCCCTCCCTCCCAAGACTGCCATCTCTTAACAGTCACACTCACAAGTACTTCCCTCCCTCCCAAGACTGCCATCTCTTAACAGTCACACTCACAAGTACTTCCCTCCCTCCCAAGACTGCCATCTCTTAACAGTCACACTCACAGGTACTTCCCGCCCTCCCAAGACTGCTATCTCTTAACAGTCACACTCACAAGTACTTCCCTCCCTCCCAAGACTGCCATCTCTTAACAGTCACACTCACAAGTACTTCCCTCCCTCCCAAGACTGCCATCTCTTAACAGTCACACTCACAGGTACTTCCCTCCTTCCCAAGACTGCTATCTCTTAACAGTCACACTCACAGGTACTTCCCTCCTTCCCAAGACTGCCATCTCTTAACAGTCACACTCACAAGTACTTCCCGCCCTCCCAAGACTGCCATCTCTTAACAGTCACAATCTCCCGACAGGTGAACTTCACTTACCAGTTTCTGCGGCGCAAGTTCCAGGTGTTCTCCCAGTTCCTGTACGACGAGCAGATCAAGTCTCGCCTCCTGAAGGACCGACAGCTGTGGAGGGAGGTAAGGAAACATGTATCAGTCTTCCCTTACTCTGCCTGAACCTTTCCTCCAGACACACTAAACAAGTCTCTTTTGGCTACTCTTTACTTTTTACTCTTGTGGGAGAGGCGAGTAACAGGCTTTTTGTTTTTTTGTACTCTTTGTATTGCCCTTGAGCTGCTTCCTTTGATGTATAAAGAAAAGAAAAATCGCGCTTAACCCGTCCGCTGCGATTGGCACGGATTTGGCCTTCACTGGTAGCCTGGTAACATACACTCCCAGGTCTTTCTCTGTCTCTGTGGTGGATAGTGGAGTGTTTCCCATGTGGTATTGGTGTGCTGGATATCCCTTCACTGGTAGCCTGGTAACATACACTCCCAGGTCTTTCTCTGTCTCTGTGGTGGATAGTGGAGTGTTTCCCATGTGGTATTGGTGTGCTGGATATCCCTTCACTGGTAGCCTGGTAACATACACTCCCAGGTCTTTCTCTGCCTCTGTGGTGGATAGTGGAGTGTTTCCCATGTGGTATTGGTGTGCTGGATATCCCTTCACTGGTAGCCTGGTAACATATACTCCCAGGTCTTTCTCTGCCTCTGTGGTGGATAGTGGAGTGTTTCCCATGTGGTATTGGTATGCTGGATATCCCCTCCCAAGGTGCAGGACTTTACATTTTTCTTCATTGAATTGTAGCAGCCACTTTTTGATCCACTCCTGTAGCTTGGTGATGTCTGACTGTAGGAAATCCACAGTCAGGGGGTTAACCTGATTACCTTCACACACACACACATACACTCACACACACACAAAAAAGTCCCAACAGCCCCAAATTGATAAATCTCATTGAAATAACGCCTCTGTTTTGTTTTCATTTCTTTGGTACCAATCTTACATGAAATAAAGACTACTGTATATTTTTTCGTACATTCTTCTGAGTCTGCTTCAAGGAGTTAACGCCTCACCTCACTGTTCCGCAGGCCAAGGCGACCCAGGAGTACTTCCCCTACGAGAGCGCTGAGAAGTTCAACCGAAACATCAGGAAGCTTGGCGTCTCCCCCGAGGGACTCTCCTTCCTGGACCAGTTCAGAGGACTCATGTCACACATCGGTAAGACTTACCCACCACCACCACCACCAGCCTCATTCTTGTGTTCACTGCAGCAGCGTTCTACAAATTTTTCAGCATCCCCATGACCCATGTGCAAGCCTCTTTACTGTACTAAAAGCTGTGTGCCCCTGCCATCTGTTTTATATCTGGAGAGGTGGTGAGCCTTACAGCAGCAGAGTTAGGTTAAGAAGGAATGATTGGGAAAGGAGGAAAGGAGGGGAGAGTGTAGTGCAGCTGACTTGCCTGATAGACGACCCTCCCATAACTTATGTACTTTGCGAGGGGGTACTTCTTTGGCCGACTGGTTAAGGAGTGGCTCTCCCGTCTCGCTGGTCACGGGTTGAATCATGAACACACATTTGGCGTCCACACTGGCAAGTGGCAGCTGAGTCTGAGTCACAATCCAGCCGCCGCGCTGCCACAGTCTGCGAACCCTGTACTGTACACGACCATTACACATCCGCCCAGCAGGAGGCTGCTTGGGCAACGAAATGCTTAGAAATACGACTCCATAAGCTATTTCTAAAGGTCAAGGAGGGGTCAGGGGGTCAGTCGGATTCTAACTGGAGTTGTAAGGAACAACGGCTGTTATTTCTGATCATAAATTTTGAAGTATTCGTCAGATTATTCGCAGAATACGAATACTTTCCCTTGTATTCCAACACGAATGAGAATACTTTGTGTCGCAGGCAATGCCATGGGGTTCGTGCGTCTGGTTCGGTCTGGCGGGCTACACTGCTCCAGCAACGCCGCGCGCTTCATCCCCGACCTGGAGGACGTGCCCAGCCTGGAGGAGCTGTGTCGGGAGGCCCACACGTCCCCGCAGACCCTGGCGGCCGCAGAGAACCTGGACGCTGTCATCAACAACAAAAGATTAATAGAATATTCATGGATTTATTTCCCGGTCACGGTGCAGAAGTCGGGCATATTTTCTTTTTTCTAGCCTCACATAACTGTCCATGGAAATCCCAGAAACTTCTACGAGAGGCTTTTCAAGCCTGAGGCGCCGATACGTTAAGATTACTACGGCCTGGAGTGCCAGGTGGCGGTGCTCGACCCTCTGTGTGTGTGTGTTGGCGAGGGAAGTGTTCTGCTGGTGTGTGGGCGGCTGTGCTTCCCGCCCGCCCCAGCCAGCACACGCCCATGGGACCGGTTCCTTATCCAAGAAGTAGAAAAAGCACACAGTGAAGGCCGCCCGCACACAAGGCAGACAGAAAGATAAGCAGCCAGGCATTGTGGCAGGCATACAGGTAGCTAGGTGGGTAGGAAGGCAGGTAGTAATAATAATAATAATAATAATAATAATAATAATAATAATAATAATAATAATAATAATAATAATAATAATAACAATAATAACACAGGCGGATTCGAACGCTGGTCCCCGACTGTGTGACCTCGAGAAGGATGGAGTCCAGGACGCCGCGCTGAGGCCCACGCTGCTGCAGGTGTGTGTGTGTGTGTGTGTGTGTGTGTGTGTGTGTGTGTGTGTGTGTGTGTGTGTGTAAGTAGAACATAAACCTATCTCTCTCTCTCTCTATCTATCTATCTATTTATCTATCCATCAATTTATCTATCTAATCATATGTCTATCTGTCAGTCTGTCTATTTACGAGTGTGTGTGTGTGTGTGTGTGTGTGTGTGTGTGTGTGTGTGTGTGTGTGTGTGTGTGTGTGTGTGTGTGTGTGTGTGTGTGTGTGTGTGTGTGTGTGTGTGTGAGTGTGTCTGTGTGTGTGTGTGTGTGTGTGTGTGTGTGTGTGTGTGTGTGTGTGTGTGTGTGTGTGTGTGTGTGTGTGTGTGTGTGTGTGTGTGTGTGTTGGTCAGGTCGAGGGTTTAGCGGTGTCCCGACGCTCCCTCCTGCAGGTGGCGAGCATCCTGCTGTCGTCGCTGGCCACGCTGCAGTTCGGCATAAGCTACTCCTGGCCCAACTCCCTCGCCGGCGACCTCCGCACCGACAACTCCACGCTCCTCGGCCACCAGATCTCCGTCACCTCCGTCGGCCGCGACCTCGTCGGTGAGTCCCTGCGGCCTCGCGCCCACTAACACTCGATGGCACTAACCTCCCGCAGCATGCATGGCCTTCGAAGGGCACTGTTCGACGGCTCTCCCTGGCACGCCCTGCCAGCCCGGCCACTCTTCGCAGACGCCCCCAGTCAGGTGTTGGTGGCGGATTTGGCACATTTTTTTCCAGTTTCCTCGCTCCGTGGCGTCACCTTCATCATCCAGCATCGGTTTTCAGCGCGGGGCTCTCTGGACTCCTCTCAGCAACACGAACATTTTTTCCCTGCATGCCGGTGGGTTGCTCTGCTGTTTGCTCAGACTCCCAGGAAGCGCTGCCTTCCTGGAGGATCAGCGCGGCACCCGCACAGTAATCCTTGACGTTACAGCTGGATGGTCCGGCCAAAACAAGGAGGCGTCCGATGAACTTTTGCTGTGTCCCTCCCTGGCCACGCCTCTGGTCCTGGGCGAGGAGGCCGACGAGGCGGCGCGGGCATGGCTGGAGCCGCCGCTGCTTATGCCCCATCACATCCCCGCGTCTTGCAGGGGCCTGTAGGCTGTGCACCCCCACCCCCCTGCGGTCCACTTCTAACAGGCGTGGCGACACAGGAGGCAGGACCTGACTCCCACGACCAAGATGAGGGAGGTCATAGCCAGGGGTGGGCGGTGCTCCTGCATCAGGGGTCACGGGGGGGAGATAGTTCCGCACCCGCGGCCCCTTCACGCAGGGCTTCCTCGTGTCCCGGGGAGTCCCGCCACACCGTGGTGACCGATTGGTCCCTCTGACTGTTCAGCACTTACGGGTAGAGTGCCCCAGTCCAGGGGACCTGCGAAACGGTGCCCCTCCCGGTGCAGGGGCACACTTTCTCTCCCCCCTGGTGCTGGGGTAAGAGGCGCCCTCCCCGGGACATGCAAGAACCCATGCCTGCAAGAGGTTGGCGTCTGTTAACCCACAAAAAACGATCCTCCCGGAAACAGAAGACGCCAAGCCGTGCACACGCCTGGTGGCCTCCTTCCCCTAATGCCATGCACCGTGTTTATGTGCAGGCAGCGTGTGGCGAGAGGGACTCAGCACGACGCCTCACCGCTTCTCAGAAAAGTTGTTCGGCGACATGAACAAAGTTGCTTCAGTGAATGCCATTAATTTTTTTTCAAACAAACCCGTAACCGTGATCTGATTGTTTAATTTCGCTATTAAACCACGGTGGGCTTTTATTAGTGTTAATTCGCTTCTCGCACAAGGGGACGAATGTGTTCTGCTGAGTGAGTAAGTGATTTTTAAGGTTTAGCCAGGCTTCATCTACGTTGCCGTCATCTGATAGTTGTATTTCTGTTAGTTTTTGTCGGATTTCTACGAAGTTAGCTCTTTTGAAATTGGGCACCTTTACTTTATTTTCAGTCACTGATGATTGAGCTCTAATGTCGACGCGCACTAATTTATGATCGCAAGAACCGAGGTGTTCTCCTACCGTGACACTACTGACTAGGTTATCTTGGGTCGTTATAACAAGGTCGAGTATATTATTTTGTCAAGTTGGCTCAGAAACCATTTGGCTTAGATAATTTTCTTCTAGAAATTCGATCATTCTATGTGACTCGCCTTCTGTACCTGACAGTGTCGCCCAGTCGATATGGGGGAGGTCAAAGTCTCCTAATATCAGTGAGTCGTTGTTATTAAGTGACTGCCTTAAGACGCTGTACATTTCAAGGTTTCAAGGATGAAAATTATGATGTAATCTATCTTGATTTTAGTAAAGCGTTTGACAAAGTTCCTCACCAACGACTGTTGCTTAAATTACAGGCTCACGGAGTAGAGGGTAAAGTTTTGAACTGGGTCAAGGCGTGGCTTAGCAATAGGAAGCAAAGAGTGCAAATCAATGGTAAAAGATCTGACTGGGGATGTGTGGGGTCCCACAAGGTTCGGTATTAGGTCCACTTTTGTTTATT